>NC_073227.2:82028257-82331287 GCF_029281585.2 Gorilla gorilla gorilla | reverse complement strand
ATATATTTTTTGAAATTTTATATTTTATGTACAGTATATAAGATATATTTGGTGTACTTTCATATTTTATGTACAGTATATAGTATATATTTGGTGACATTTGATATTTTATGTACAGTGTATAATATATATTTGGTGAAATTTTATATTTTATGTACAGTATATAATATATATTTGGTGTACTTTCATATTTTATGTACAGTATATAGTATATATTTGGTGACATTTGATATTTTATATACAATGAATAAGATATTATTCTTGAAATTTGATATTTTATGTACAGTATATACTATATGTTTGGTGAAATTTGATATTATAGGTACAGTATATAATATATATTTATTGAAATTTGATATTTTATGTACAGTATATAATATATATTTGGTGAAATTTTATATTTTATGTACAGTATATAAGATATATTTGGTGTACTTTCATATTTTATGTACAGTATATAGTATATATTTGGTGACATTTGATATTTTATATTCAGTATATAATATATATTTGTTAAAATTTGATATTTTATGTACAGTATATAATATATATTTTCTGAAATTTTATATTTTATGTACAGTATATAATATATATTTGGTGTACTTTCATATTTTATGTACAGTATATAGTATATATTTGGTGACATTTGATATTTTATGTACAGTGTATAATATATATTTGGTGAAATTTTATATTTTATGTACAGTATATAATATATATTTGGTGTACTTTCATATTTTATGTACAGTATATAGTATATATTTGGTGACATTTGATATTTTATATACAATAAATAAGATATTATTCTTGAAATTTGATATTTTATGTACAGTATATACTATATGTTTGGTGAAATTTGATATTATAGGTACAGTATATAATATATATTTGTTGAAATTTGATATTTTATGTACAGTATATAATATATATTTGGTGAAATTTTATATTTTATGTACAGCATATAAGATATATTTGGTGTACTTTCATATTTTATGTACAGTATATAGTATATATTTGGTGACATTTGATATTTTATATACAGTATATAATATATATTTGTTAAAATTTGATATTTTATGTACAGTATATAATATATATTTTTTGAAATTTTATATTTTATGTACAGTATATAAGATATATTTTGTGTACTTTCATATTTTATGTACAGTATATAGCATATATTTGGTGACATTTGATATTTTATGTACAGTGTATAATATATACTTGGTGAAATTTTATATTTTATGTACAGTATATAATATATATTTGGTGTACTTTCATATTTCATGTACAGTATATAGTATATATTTGGTGACATTTGATATTTTATATACAATAAATAAGATATTATTCTTGAAATTTGATATTTTATGTACAGTATATACTATATGTTTGGTGAAATTTGATATTATAGGTACAGTATATAATATATATTTGTTGAAATTTGATATTTTATGTACAGTATATAATATATATTTGGTGAAATTTTATATTTTATGTACAGTATATAAGATATATTTGGTGTACTTTCATATTTTATGTACAGTATAAAGTATATATTTGGTGACATTTGATATTTTATATACAGTATATAATATATATTTGTTAAAATTTTATATTTTATGTACAGTATATAATATATATTTTTTGAAATTTTATATTTTATGTACAGTATATAATATATATTTGGTGTACTTTCATACTTTATGTACAGTATATAGTATATATTTGGTGACATTTGATATTTTATGTACAGTGTATAATATATATTTGGTGAAATTTTATATTTTATGTACAGTATATAATATATATTTGGTGTACTTTCATATTTTATGTACAGTATATAGTATATATTTGGTGACATTTGATATTTTATATACAATAAATAAGATATTATTCTTGAAATTTGATATTTTATGTACAGTATATACTATATGTTTGGTGAAATTTGATATTATAGGTACAGTATATAATATATATTTGTTGAAATTTGATATTTTATGTACAGTATATAATATATATTTGGTGTACTTTCATATTTTATGTACAGTATATAAGATATATTTGGTGTACTTTCATATTTTATGTACAGTATATAGTATATATTTGGTGACATTTGATATTTTATATACAGTATATAATATATATTTGGTGTACTTTCATATTTTATGTACAGTATATAGTATATATTTGGTGACATTTGATATTTTATATACAATAAATAAGATATTATTCTTGAAATTTGATATTTTATGTACAGTATATACTATATGTTTGGTGAAATTTGATATTATAGGTACAGTATATAATATATATTTGTTGAAATTTGATATTTTATGTACAGTATATAATATATATTTTGTGAAATTTTATATTTTATGTACAGTATATAAGATATATTTGGTGTACTTTCATATTTTATGTACAGTATATAGTATATATTTGGTGACATTTGATATTTTATATACAGTATATAATATATATTTGTTAAAATTTGATATTTTATGTGCAGTATATAATATATATTTTTTGAAATTTTATATTTTATGTACAGTATATAAGATATATTTGGTGTACTTTCATATTTTATGTACAGTATATAGTATATATTTGGTGACATTTGATATTTTATGTACAGTGTATAATATATATTTGGTGAAATTTTATATTTTATGTACAGTATATAATATATATTTGGTGTACTTTCATATTTTATGTACAGTATATAGTATATATTTGGTGACATTTGATATTTTATATACAATGAATAAGATATTATTCTTGAAATTTGATATTTTATGTACAGTATATACTATATGTTTGGTGAAATTTGATATTATAGGTACAGTATATAATATATATTTATTGAAATTTGATATTTTATGTACAGTATATAATATATATTTGGTGAAATTTTATATTTTATGTACAGTATATAAGATATATTTGGTGTACTTTCATATTTTATGTACAGTATATAGTATATATTTGGTGACATTTGATATTTTATATTCAGTATATAATATATATTTGTTAAAATTTGATATTTTATGTACAGTATATAATATATATTTTCTGAAATTTTATATTTTATGTACAGTATATAATATATATTTGGTGTACTTTCATATTTTATGTACAGTATATAGTATATATTTGGTGACATTTGATATTTTATGTACAGTGTATAATATATATTTGGTGAAATTTTATATTTTATGTACAGTATATAATATATATTTGGTGTACTTTCATATTTTATGTACAGTATATAGTATATATTTGGTGACATTTGATATTTTATATACAATAAATAAGATATTATTCTTGAAATTTGATATTTTATGTACAGTATATACTATATGTTTGGTGAAATTTGATATTATAGGTACAGTATATAATATATATTTGTTGAAATTTGATATTTTATGTACAGTATATAATATATATTTGGTGAAATTTTATATTTTATGTACAGCATATAAGATATATTTGGTGTACTTTCATATTTTATGTACAGTATATAGTATATATTTGGTGACATTTGATATTTTATATACAGTATATAATATATATTTGTTAAAATTTGATATTTTATGTACAGTATATAATATATATTTTTTGAAATTTTATATTTTATGTACAGTATATAAGATATATTTTGTGTACTTTCATATTTTATGTACAGTATATAGCATATATTTGGTGACATTTGATATTTTATGTACAGTGTATAATATATACTTGGTGAAATTTTATATTTTATGTACAGTATATAATATATATTTGGTGTACTTTCATATTTCATGTACAGTATATAGTATATATTTGGTGACATTTGATATTTTATATACAATAAATAAGATATTATTCTTGAAATTTGATATTTTATGTACAGTATATACTATATGTTTGGTGAAATTTGATATTATAGGTACAGTATATAATATATATTTGTTGAAATTTGATATTTTATGTACAGTATATAATATATATTTGGTGAAATTTTATATTTTATGTACAGTATATAAGATATATTTGGTGTACTTTCATATTTTATGTACAGTATAAAGTATATATTTGGTGACATTTGATATTTTATATACAGTATATAATATATATTTGTTAAAATTTTATATTTTATGTACAGTATATAATATATATTTTTTGAAATTTTATATTTTATGTACAGTATATAATATATATTTGGTGTACTTTCATACTTTATGTACAGTATATAGTATATATTTGGTGACATTTGATATTTTATGTACAGTGTATAATATATATTTGGTGAAATTTTATATTTTATGTACAGTATATAATATATATTTGGTGTACTTTCATATTTTATGTACAGTATATAGTATATATTTGGTGACATTTGATATTTTATATACAATAAATAAGATATTATTCTTGAAATTTGATATTTTATGTACAGTATATACTATATGTTTGGTGAAATTTGATATTATAGGTACAGTATATAATATATATTTGTTGAAATTTGATATTTTATGTACAGTATATAATATATATTTGGTGTACTTTCATATTTTATGTACAGTATATAAGATATATTTGGTGTACTTTCATATTTTATGTACAGTATATAGTATATATTTGGTGACATTTGATATTTTATATACAGTATATAATATATATTTGGTGTACTTTCATATTTTATGTACAGTATATAGTATATATTTGGTGACATTTGATATTTTATATACAATAAATAAGATATTATTCTTGAAATTTGATATTTTATGTACAGTATATACTATATGTTTGGTGAAATTTGATATTATAGGTACAGTATATAATATATATTTGTTGAAATTTGATATTTTATGTACAGTATATAATATATATTTTGTGAAATTTTATATTTTATGTACAGTATATAAGATATATTTGGTGTACTTTCATATTTTATGTACAGTATATAGTATATATTTGGTGACATTTGATATTTTATATACAGTATATAATATATATTTGTTAAAATTTGATATTTTATGTGCAGTATATAATATATATTTTTTGAAATTTTATATTTTATGTACAGTATATAAGATATATTTGGTGTACTTTCATATTTTATGTACAGTATATAGTATATATTTGGTGACATTTGATATTTTATGTACAGTGTATAATATATATTTGGTGAAATTTTATATTTTATGTACAGTATATAATATATATTTGGTGTACTTTCATATTTTATGTACAGTATATAGTATATATTTGGTGACATTTGATATTTTATATACAATGAATAAGATATTATTCTTGAAATTTGATATTTTATGTACAGTATATACTATATGTTTGGTGAAATTTGATATTATAGGTACAGTATATAATATATATTTATTGAAATTTGATATTTTATGTACAGTATATAATATATATTTGGTGAAATTTTATATTTTATGTACAGTATATAAGATATATTTGGTGTACTTTCATATTTTATGTACAGTATATAGTATATATTTGGTGACATTTGATATTTTATATTCAGTATATAATATATATTTGTTAAAATTTGATATTTTATGTACAGTATATAATATATATTTTCTGAAATTTTATATTTTATGTACAGTATATAATATATATTTGGTGTACTTTCATATTTTATGTACAGTATATAGTATATATTTGGTGACATTTGATATTTTATGTACAGTGTATAATATATATTTGGTGAAATTTTATATTTTATGTACAGTATATAATATATATTTGGTGTACTTTCATATTTTATGTACAGTATATAGTATATATTTGGTGACATTTGATATTTTATATACAATAAATAAGATATTATTCTTGAAATTTGATATTTTATGTACAGTATATACTATATGTTTGGTGAAATTTGATATTATAGGTACAGTATATAATATATATTTGTTGAAATTTGATATTTTATGTACAGTATATAATATATATTTGGTGAAATTTTATATTTTATGTACAGCATATAAGATATATTTGGTGTACTTTCATATTTTATGTACAGTATATAGTATATATTTGGTGACATTTGATATTTTATATACAGTATATAATATATATTTGTTAAAATTTGATATTTTATGTACAGTATATAATATATATTTTTTGAAATTTTATATTTTATGTACAGTATATAAGATATATTTTGTGTACTTTCATATTTTATGTACAGTATATAGCATATATTTGGTGACATTTGATATTTTATGTACAGTGTATAATATATACTTGGTGAAATTTTATATTTTATGTACAGTATATAATATATATTTGGTGTACTTTCATATTTCATGTACAGTATATAGTATATATTTGGTGACATTTGATATTTTATATACAATAAATAAGATATTATTCTTGAAATTTGATATTTTATGTACAGTATATACTATATGTTTGGTGAAATTTGATATTATAGGTACAGTATATAATATATATTTGTTGAAATTTGATATTTTATGTACAGTATATAATATATATTTGGTGAAATTTTATATTTTATGTACAGTATATAAGATATATTTGGTGTACTTTCATATTTTATGTACAGTATAAAGTATATATTTGGTGACATTTGATATTTTATATACAGTATATAATATATATTTGTTAAAATTTTATATTTTATGTACAGTATATAATATATATTTTTTGAAATTTTATATTTTATGTACAGTATATAATATATATTTGGTGTACTTTCATATTTCATGTACAGTATATAGTATATATTTGGTGACATTTGATATTTTATATACAATAAATAAGATATTATTCTTGAAATTTGATATTTTATGTACAGTATATACTATATGTTTGGTGAAATTTGATATTATAGGTACAGTATGTAATATATATTTGTTGAAATTTGATATTTTATGTACAGTATATAATATATATTTGGTGAAATTTTATATTTTATGTACAGTATATAAGATATATTTGGTGTACTTTCATATTTTATGTACAGTATATAGTATATATTTGGTGACATTTGATATTTTATATACAGTATATAATATATATTTGTTAAAATTTGATATTTTATGTAAAGTATATAATATATATTTTTTGAAATTTTATATTTTATGTACAGTATATAAGATATATTTGGTGTACTTTCATATTTTATGTACAGTATATAGTATATATTTGGTGACATTTGATATTTTATATACAGTATATAATATATATTTGTTAAAATTTGATATTTTATGTAAAGTATATAATATATATTTTTTGAAATTTTATATTTTATGTACAGTATATAATATATATTTGGTGTACTTTCATATTTTATGTACAGTATATAGTATATATTTGGTGACATTTGATATTTTATGTACAGTGTATAATATATATTTGGTGAAATTTTATATTTTATGTACAGTATATAATATATATTTGGTGTACTTTCATATTTTATGTACAGTATATAGTATATATTTGGTGACATTTGATATTTTATATACAATAAATAAGATATTATTCTTGAAATTTGATATTTTATGTACAGTATATACTATATGTTTGGTGAAATTTGATATTATAGGTACAGTATATAATATATATTTATTGAAATTTGATATTTTATGTACAGTATATAATATATATTTGGTGAAATTTTATATTTTATGTACAGTATATAAGATATATTTGGTGTACTTTCATATTTTATGTACAGTATATAGTATATATTTGGTGACATTTGATATTTTATATACAGTATATAATATATATTTGTTAAAATTTGATATTTTATGTACAGTATATAATATATATTTTTTGAAATTTTATATTTTATGTACAGTATATAAGATATATTTTGTGTACTTTCATATTTTATGTACAGTATATAGCATATATTTGGTGACATTTGATATTTTATGTACAGTGTATAATATATACTTGGTGAAATTTTATATTTTATGTACAGTATATAATATATATTTGGTGTACTTTCATATTTCATGTACAGTATATAGTATATATTTGGTGACATTTGATATTTTATATACAATAAATAAGATATTATTCTTGAAATTTGATATTTTATGTACAGTATATACTATATGTTTGGTGAAATTTGATATTATAGGTACAGTATATAATATATATTTGTTGAAATTTGATATTTTATGTACAGTATATAATATATATTTGGTGAAATTTTATATTTTATGTACAGTATATAAGATATATTTGGTGTACTTTCATATTTTATGTACAGTATATAGTATATATTTGGTGACATTTGATATTTTATATACAGTATATAATATATATTTGTTAAAATTTGATATTTTATGTACAGTATATAATATATATTTTTTGAAATTTTATATTTTATGTACAGTATATAATATATATTTGGTGTACTTTCATATTTTATGTACAGTATATAGTATATATTTGGTGACATTTGATATTTTATATACAGTATATAATATATATTTGTTAAAATTTGATATTTTATGTACAGTATATAATATATATTTTTTGAAATTTTATATTTTATGTACAGTATATAATATATATTTGGTGTACTTTCATATTTCATGTACAGTATATAGTATATATTTGGTGACATTTGATATTTTATATACAATAAATAAGATATTATTCTTGAAATTTGATATTTTATGTACAGTATATACTATATGTTTGGTGAAATTTGATATTATAGGTACAGTATGTAATATATATTTGTTGAAATTTGATATTTTATGTACAGTATATAATATATATTTGGTGAAATTTTATATTTTATGTACAGTATATAAGATATATTTGGTGTACTTTCATATTTTATGTACAGTATATAGTATATATTTGGTGACATTTGATATTTTATATACAGTATATAATATATATTTGTTAAAATTTGATATTTTATGTAAAGTATATAATATATATTTTTTGAAATTTTATATTTTATGTACAGTATATAAGATATATTTGGTGTACTTTCATATTTTATGTACAGTATATAGTATATATTTGGTGACATTTGATATTTTATATACAGTATATAATATATATTTGTTAAAATTTGATATTTTATGTAAAGTATATAATATATATTTTTTGAAATTTTATATTTTATGTAAAGTATATAATATATATTTGGTGTACTTTCATATTTTATGTACAGTATATAGTATATATTTGGTGACATTTGATATTTTATGAACAGTGTATAATATATATTTGGTGAAATTTTATATTTTATGTACAGTATATAATATATATTTGGTGTACTTTCATATTTTATGTACAGTATATAGTATATATTTGGTGACATTTGATATTTTATATACAATAAATAAGATATTATTCTTGAAATTTGATATTTTATGTACAGTATATACTATATGTTTGGTGAAATTTGATATTATAGGTACAGTATATAATATATATTTGTTGAAATTTGATATTTTATGTACAGTATATAATATATATTTGGTGAAATTTTATATTTTATGTACAGTATATAAGATATATTTGGTGTACTTTCATATTTTATGTACAGTATATAGTATATATTTGGTGACATTTGATATTTTATATACAGTATATAATATATATTTGTTAAAATTTGATATTTTATGTACAGTATATAATATATATTTTTTGAAATTTTATATTTTATGTACAGTATATAATATATATTTGGTGTACTTTCATATTTTATGTACAGTATATAGTATATATTTGGTGACATTTGATATTTTATATACAGTATATAATATATATTTGTTAAAATTTGATATTTTATGTACAGTATATAATATATATTTTTTGAAATTTTATATTTTATGTACAGTATATAATATATATTTGGTGTACTTTCATATTTCATGTACAGTATATAGTATATATTTGGTGACATTTGATATTTTATATACAATAAATAAGATATTATTCTTGAAATTTGATATTTTATGTACAGTATATACTATATGTTTGGTGAAATTTGATATTATAGGTACAGTATGTAATATATATTTGTTGAAATTTGATATTTTATGTACAGTATATAATATATATTTGGTGAAATTTTATATTTTATGTACAGTATATAAGATATATTTGGTGTACTTTCATATTTTATGTACAGTATATAGTATATATTTGGTGACATTTGATATTTTATATACAGTATATAATATATATTTGTTAAAATTTGATATTTTATGTAAAGTATATAATATATATTTTTTGAAATTTTATATTTTATGTACAGTATATAAGATATATTTGGTGTACTTTCATATTTTATGTACAGTATATAGTATATATTTGGTGACATTTGATATTTTATATACAGTATATAATATATATTTGTTAAAATTTGATATTTTATGTAAAGTATATAATATATATTTTTTGAAATTTTATATTTTATGTACAGTATATAATATATATTTGGTGTACTTTCATATTTTATGTACAGTATATAGTATATATTTGGTGACATTTGATATTTTATGTACAGTGTATAATATATATTTGGTGAAATTTTATATTTTATGTACAGTATATAATATATATTTGGTGTACTTTCATATTTTATGTACAGTATATAGTATATATTTGGTGACATTTGATATTTTATATACAATAAATAAGATATTATTCTTGAAATTTGATATTTTATGTACAGTATATACTATATGTTTGGTGAAATTTGATATTATAGGTACAGTATATAATATATATTTATTGAAATTTGATATTTTATGTACAGTATATAATATATATTTGGTGAAATTTTATATTTTATGTACAGTATATAAGATATATTTGGTGTACTTTCATATTTTATGTACAGTATATAGTATATATTTGGTGACATTTGATATTTTATATACAGTATATAATATATATTTGTTAAAATTTGATATTTTATGTACAGTATATAATATATATTTTTTGAAATTTTATATTTTATGTACAGTATATAAGATATATTTTGTGTACTTTCATATTTTATGTACAGTATATAGCATATATTTGGTGACATTTGATATTTTATGTACAGTGTATAATATATACTTGGTGAAATTTTATATTTTATGTACAGTATATAATATATATTTGGTGTACTTTCATATTTCATGTACAGTATATAGTATATATTTGGTGACATTTGATATTTTATATACAATAAATAAGATATTATTCTTGAAATTTGATATTTTATGTACAGTATATACTATATGTTTGGTGAAATTTGATATTATAGGTACAGTATATAATATATATTTGTTGAAATTTGATATTTTATGTACAGTATATAATATATATTTGGTGAAATTTTATATTTTATGTACAGTATATAAGATATATTTGGTGTACTTTCATATTTTATGTACAGTATATAGTATATATTTGGTGACATTTGATATTTTATATACAGTATATAATATATATTTGTTAAAATTTGATATTTTATGTACAGTATATAATATATATTTTTTGAAATTTTATATTTTATGTACAGTATATAATATATATTTGGTGTACTTTCATATTTTATGTACAGTATATAGTATATATTTGGTGACATTTGATATTTTATATACAGTATATAATATATATTTGTTAAAATTTGATATTTTATGTACAGTATATAATATATATTTTTTGAAATTTTATATTTTATGTACAGTATATAATATATATTTGGTGTACTTTCATATTTCATGTACAGTATATAGTATATATTTGGTGACATTTGATATTTTATATACAATAAATAAGATATTATTCTTGAAATTTGATATTTTATGTACAGTATATACTATATGTTTGGTGAAATTTGATATTATAGGTACAGTATGTAATATATATTTGTTGAAATTTGATATTTTATGTACAGTATATAATATATATTTGGTGAAATTTTATATTTTATGTACAGTATATAAGATATATTTGGTGTACTTTCATATTTTATGTACAGTATATAGTATATATTTGGTGACATTTGATATTTTATATACAGTATATAATATATATTTGTTAAAATTTGATATTTTATGTAAAGTATATAATATATATTTTTTGAAATTTTATATTTTATGTACAGTATATAAGATATATTTGGTGTACTTTCATATTTTATGTACAGTATATAGTATATATTTGGTGACATTTGATATTTTATATACAGTATATAATATATATTTGTTAAAATTTGATATTTTATGTAAAGTATATAATATATATTTTTTGAAATTTTATATTTTATGTACAGTATATAATATATATTTGGTGTACTTTCATATTTTATGTACAGTATATAGTATATATTTGGTGACATTTGATATTTTATGAACAGTGTATAATATATATTTGGTGAAATTTTATATTTTATGTACAGTATATAATATATATTTGGTGTACTTTCATATTTTATGTACAGTATATAGTATATATTTGGTGACATTTGATATTTTATATACAATAAATAAGATATTATTCTTGAAATTTGATATTTTATGTACAGTATATACTATATGTTTGGTGAAATTTGATATTATAGGTACAGTATATAATATATATTTATTGAAATTTGATATTTTATGTACAGTATATAATATATATTTGGTGAAATTTTATATTTTATGTACAGTATATAAGATATATTTGGTGTACTTTCATATTTTATGTACAGTTTATAGTATATATTTGGTGACATTTGATATTTTATATTCAGTATATAATATATATTTGTTAAAATTTGATATTTTATGTACAGTATATAATATATATTTTCTGAAATTTTATATTTTATGTACAGTATATAATATATATTTGGTGTACTTTCATATTTTATGTACAGTATATAGTATATATTTGGTGACATTTGATATTTTATGTACAGTGTATAATATATATTTGGTGAAATTTTATATTTTATGTACAGTATATAATATATATTTGGTGTACTTTCATATTTTATGTACAGTATATAGTATATATTTGGTGACATTTGATATTTTATATACAATAAATAAGATATTATTCTTGAAATTTGATATTTTATGTACAGTATATACTATATGTTTGGTGAAATTTGATATTATAGGTACAGTATATAATATATATTTATTGAAATTTGATATTTTATGTACAGTATATAATATATATTTGGTGTACTTTCATATTTTATGTACAGTATATAGTATATATTTGGTGACATTTGATATTTTATGTACAGTGTATAATATATATTTGGTGAAATTTTATATTTTATGTACAGTATATAATATATATTTGGTGTACTTTCATATTTTATGTACAGTATATAGTATATATTTGGTGACATTGATATTTTATATACAATAAATAAGATATTATTCTTGAAATTTGATATTTTATGTGCAGTATATACTATATGTCTGGTGCAATTTGATATTATAGGTACAGTATATAATATATATTTGTTGAAATTTGATATTTTATGTACAGTATATAATATATATTTGTTGAAATTTGATATTTTATGTACAGTATATAATATATATTTGGTGAAATTTTATATTTTATGTACAGTATATAAGATATATTTGGTGTACTTTCATATTTTATGTACAGTATATAGTATATATTTGGTGACATTTGATATTTTATATACAGTATATAATATATATTTGTTAAAATTTGATATTTTATGTACAGTATATAATATATATTTTTTGAAATTTTATATTTTATGTCCAGTATATAAGATATATTTTGTGTACTTTCATATTTTATGTACAGTATATAGCATATATTTGGTGACATTTGATATTTTAGGTACAGTGTATAATATATACTTGGTGAAATTTTATATTTTATGTACAGTATATAATATATATTTGGTGTACTTTCATATTTCATGTACAGTATATAGTATATATTTGGTGACATTTGATATTTTATATACAATAAATAAGATATTATTCTTGAAATTTGATATTTTATGTACAGTATATACTATATGTTTGGTGAAATTTGATATTATAGGTACAGTATATAATATATATTTGTTGAAATTTGATATTTTATGTACAGTATATAATATATATTTGGTGAAATTTTATATTTTATGTACAGTATATAAGATATATTTGGTGTACTTTCATATTTTATGTACAGTATATAGTATATATTTGGTGACATTTGATATTTTATATACAGTATATAATATATATTTGTTAAAATTTGATATTTTATGTAAAGTATATAATATATATTTTTTGAAATTTTATATTTTATGTACAGTATATAATATATATTTGGTGTACTTTCATATTTTATGTACAGTATATAGTATATATTTGGTGACATTTGATATTTTATGTACAGTGTATAATATATATTTGGTGAAATTTTATATTTTATGTACAGTATATAATATATATTTGGTGTACTTTCATATTTTATGTACAGTATATAGTATATATTTGGTGACATTTGATATTTTATATACAATAAATAAGATATTATTCTTGAAATTTGATATTTTATGTACAGTATATACTATATGTTTGGTGAAATTTGATATTATAGGTACAGTATATAATATATATTTGTTGAAATTTGATATTTTATGTACAGTATATAATATATATTTGGTGAAATTTTATATTTTATGTACAGTATATAAGATATATTTGGTGGACTTTCATATTTTATGTACAGTATATAGTATATATTTGGTGACATTTGATATTTTATATACAGTATATAATATATATTTGTTAAAATTTGATATTTTATGTACAGTATATAATATATATTTTTTGAAATTTTATATTTTATGTACAGTATATAATATATATTTGGTGTACTTTCATATTTTATGTACAGTATATAGTATATATTTGGTGACATTTGATATTTTATGTACAGTGTATAATATATATTTGATGAAATTTTATATTTTATGTACAGTATATAATATATATTTGGTGTACTTTCATATTTTATGTACAGTATATAGTATATATTTGGTGACATTTGATATTTTATATACAATAAATAAGATATTATTCTTGAAATTTGATATTTTATGTACAGTATGTAGTATATGTTTGGTGAAATTTGATATTATAGGTACAGTATATAATATATATTTATTGAAATTTGATATTTTATGTACAGTATATAATATATATTTGGTGAAATTTTATATTTTATGTACAGTATATAAGATATATTTGGTGTACTTTCATATTTTATGTACAGTATATAGTATATATTTGGTGACATTTGATATTTTATATACAGTATATAATATATATTTGTTAAAATTTGATATTTTATGTAAAGTATATAATATATATTTTTTGAAATTTTATATTTTATGTACAGTATATAAGATATATTTGGTGTACTTTCATATTTTATGTACAGTATATAGTATATATTTGGTGACATTTGATATTTTATATACAGTATATAATATATATTTGTTAAAATTTGATATTTTATGTAAAGTATATAATATATATTTTTTGAAATTTTATATTTTATGTACAGTATATAATATATATTTGGTGTACTTTCATATTTTATGTACAGTATATAGTATATATTTGGTGACATTTGATATTTTATGTACAGTGTATAATATATATTTGGTGAAATTTTATATTTTATGTACAGTATATAATATATATTTGGTGTACTTTCATATTTTATGTACAGTATATAGTATATATTTGGTGACATTTGATATTTTATATACAATAAATAAGATATTATTCTTGAAATTTGATATTTTATGTACAGTATATACTATATGTTTGGTGAAATTTGATATTATAGGTACAGTATATAATATATATTTATTGAAATTTGATATTTTATGTACAGTATATAATATATATTTGGTGAAATTTTATATTTTATGTACAGTATATAAGATATATTTGGTGTACTTTCATATTTTATGTACAGTATATAGTATATATTTGGTGACATTTGATATTTTATATACAGTATATAATATATATTTGTTAAAATTTGATATTTTATGTACAGTATATAATATATATTTTTTGAAATTTTATATTTTATGTACAGTATATAAGATATATTTTGTGTACTTTCATATTTTATGTACAGTATATAGCATATATTTGGTGACATTTGATATTTTATGTACAGTGTATAATATATACTTGGTGAAATTTTATATTTTATGTACAGTATATAATATATATTTGGTGTACTTTCATATTTCATGTACAGTATATAGTATATATTTGGTGACATTTGATATTTTATATACAATAAATAAGATATTATTCTTGAAATTTGATATTTTATGTACAGTATATACTATATGTTTGGTGAAATTTGATATTATAGGTACAGTATATAATATATATTTGTTGAAATTTGATATTTTATGTACAGTATATAATATATATTTGGTGAAATTTTATATTTTATGTACAGTATATAAGATATATTTGGTGTACTTTCATATTTTATGTACAGTATATAGTATATATTTGGTGACATTTGATATTTTATATACAGTATATAATATATATTTGTTAAAATTTGATATTTTATGTACAGTATATAATATATATTTTTTGAAATTTTATATTTTATGTACAGTATATAATATATATTTGGTGTACTTTCATATTTTATGTACAGTATATAGTATATATTTGGTGACATTTGATATTTTATATACAGTATATAATATATATTTGTTAAAATTTGATATTTTATGTACAGTATATAATATATATTTTTTGAAATTTTATATTTTATGTACAGTATATAATATATATTTGGTGTACTTTCATATTTCATGTACAGTATATAGTATATATTTGGTGACATTTGATATTTTATATACAATAAATAAGATATTATTCTTGAAATTTGATATTTTATGTACAGTATATACTATATGTTTGGTGAAATTTGATATTATAGGTACAGTATGTAATATATATTTGTTGAAATTTGATATTTTATGTACAGTATATAATATATATTTGGTGAAATTTTATATTTTATGTACAGTATATAAGATATATTTGGTGTACTTTCATATTTTATGTACAGTATATAGTATATATTTGGTGACATTTGATATTTTATATACAGTATATAATATATATTTGTTAAAATTTGATATTTTATGTAAAGTATATAATATATATTTTTTGAAATTTTATATTTTATGTACAGTATATAAGATATATTTGGTGTACTTTCATATTTTATGTACAGTATATAGTATATATTTGGTGACATTTGATATTTTATATACAGTATATAATATATATTTGTTAAAATTTGATATTTTATGTAAAGTATATAATATATATTTTTTGAAATTTTATATTTTATGTACAGTATATAATATATATTTGGTGTACTTTCATATTTTATGTACAGTATATAGTATATATTTGGTGACATTTGATATTTTATGAACAGTGTATAATATATATTTGGTGAAATTTTATATTTTATGTACAGTATATAATATATATTTGGTGTACTTTCATATTTTATGTACAGTATATAGTATATATTTGGTGACATTTGATATTTTATATACAATAAATAAGATATTATTCTTGAAATTTGATATTTTATGTACAGTATATACTATATGTTTGGTGAAATTTGATATTATAGGTACAGTATATAATATATATTTATTGAAATTTGATATTTTATGTACAGTATATAATATATATTTGGTGAAATTTTATATTTTATGTACAGTATATAAGATATATTTGGTGTACTTTCATATTTTATGTACAGTTTATAGTATATATTTGGTGACATTTGATATTTTATATTCAGTATATAATATATATTTGTTAAAATTTGATATTTTATGTACAGTATATAATATATATTTTCTGAAATTTTATATTTTATGTACAGTATATAATATATATTTGGTGTACTTTCATATTTTATGTACAGTATATAGTATATATTTGGTGACATTTGATATTTTATGTACAGTGTATAATATATATTTGGTGAAATTTTATATTTTATGTACAGTATATAATATATATTTGGTGTACTTTCATATTTTATGTACAGTATATAGTATATATTTGGTGACATTTGATATTTTATATACAATAAATAAGATATTATTCTTGAAATTTGATATTTTATGTACAGTATATACTATATGTTTGGTGAAATTTGATATTATAGGTACAGTATATAATATATATTTATTGAAATTTGATATTTTATGTACAGTATATAATATATATTTGGTGTACTTTCATATTTTATGTACAGTATATAGTATATATTTGGTGACATTTGATATTTTATGTACAGTGTATAATATATATTTGGTGAAATTTTATATTTTATGTACAGTATATAATATATATTTGGTGTACTTTCATATTTTATGTACAGTATATAGTATATATTTGGTGACATTGATATTTTATATACAATAAATAAGATATTATTCTTGAAATTTGATATTTTATGTGCAGTATATACTATATGTCTGGTGCAATTTGATATTATAGGTACAGTATATAATATATATTTGTTGAAATTTGATATTTTATGTACAGTATATAATATATATTTGTTGAAATTTGATATTTTATGTACAGTATATAATATATATTTGGTGAAATTTTATATTTTATGTACAGTATATAAGATATATTTGGTGTACTTTCATATTTTATGTACAGTATATAGTATATATTTGGTGACATTTGATATTTTATATACAGTATATAATATATATTTGTTAAAATTTGATATTTTATGTACAGTATATAATATATATTTTTTGAAATTTTATATTTTATGTCCAGTATATAAGATATATTTTGTGTACTTTCATATTTTATGTACAGTATATAGCATATATTTGGTGACATTTGATATTTTAGGTACAGTGTATAATATATACTTGGTGAAATTTTATATTTTATGTACAGTATATAATATATATTTGGTGTACTTTCATATTTCATGTACAGTATATAGTATATATTTGGTGACATTTGATATTTTATATACAATAAATAAGATATTATTCTTGAAATTTGATATTTTATGTACAGTATATACTATATGTTTGGTGAAATTTGATATTATAGGTACAGTATATAATATATATTTGTTGAAATTTGATATTTTATGTACAGTATATAATATATATTTGGTGAAATTTTATATTTTATGTACAGTATATAAGATATATTTGGTGTACTTTCATATTTTATGTACAGTATATAGTATATATTTGGTGACATTTGATATTTTATATACAGTATATAATATATATTTGTTAAAATTTGATATTTTATGTAAAGTATATAATATATATTTTTTGAAATTTTATATTTTATGTACAGTATATAATATATATTTGGTGTACTTTCATATTTTATGTACAGTATATAGTATATATTTGGTGACATTTGATATTTTATGTACAGTGTATAATATATATTTGGTGAAATTTTATATTTTATGTACAGTATATAATATATATTTGGTGTACTTTCATATTTTATGTACAGTATATAGTATATATTTGGTGACATTTGATATTTTATATACAATAAATAAGATATTATTCTTGAAATTTGATATTTTATGTACAGTATATACTATATGTTTGGTGAAATTTGATATTATAGGTACAGTATATAATATATATTTGTTGAAATTTGATATTTTATGTACAGTATATAATATATATTTGGTGAAATTTTATATTTTATGTACAGTATATAAGATATATTTGGTGGACTTTCATATTTTATGTACAGTATATAGTATATATTTGGTGACATTTGATATTTTATATACAGTATATAATATATATTTGTTAAAATTTGATATTTTATGTACAGTATATAATATATATTTTTTGAAATTTTATATTTTATGTACAGTATATAATATATATTTGGTGTACTTTCATATTTTATGTACAGTATATAGTATATATTTGGTGACATTTGATATTTTATGTACAGTGTATAATATATATTTGATGAAATTTTATATTTTATGTACAGTATATAATATATATTTGGTGTACTTTCATATTTTATGTACAGTATATAGTATATATTTGGTGACATTTGATATTTTATATACAATAAATAAGATATTATTCTTGAAATTTGATATTTTATGTACAGTATGTAGTATATGTTTGGTGAAATTTGATATTATAGGTACAGTATATAATATATATTTATTGAAATTTGATATTTTATGTACAGTATATAATATATATTTGGTGAAATTTTATATTTTATGTACAGTATATAAGATATATTTGGTGTACTTTCATATTTTATGTACAGTTTATAGTATATATTTGGTGACATTTGATATTTTATATTCAGTATATAATATATATTTGTTAAAATTTGATATTTTATGTACAGTATATAATATATATTTTCTGAAATTTTATATTTTATGTACAGTATATAATATATATTTGGTGTACTTTCATATTTTATGTACAGTATATAGTATATATTTGGTGACATTTGATATTTTATGTACAGTGTATAATATATATTTGGTGAAATTTTATATTTTATGTACAGTATATAATATATATTTGGTGTACTTTCATATTTTATGTACAGTATATAGTATATATGTGGTGACATTTGATATTTTATATACAATAACTAAGATATTATTCTTGAAATTTGATATTTTATGTACAGTATATACTATATGTTTGGTGAAATTTGATATTATAGGTACAGTATATAATATATATTTGTTGAAATTTGATATTTTATGTACAGTATATAATATATATTTGGTGAAATTTTATATTTTATGTACAGTATATAAGATATATTTGGTGTACTTTCATATTTTATTTACAGTATATAGTATATATTTGGTGACATTTGATATTTTATATACAGTATATAATATATATTTGTTAAAATTTGATATTTTATGTACAGTATATAATATATATTTTTTGAAATTTTATATTTTATGTCCAGTATATAAGATATATTTTGTGTACTTTCATATTTTATGTACAGTATATAGCATATATTTGGTGACATTTGATATTTTATGTACAGTGTATAATATATACTTGGTGAAATTTTATATTTTATGTACAGTATATAATATATATTTGGTGTACTTTCATATTTCATGTACAGTATATAGTATATATTTGGTGACATTTGATATTTTATATACAATAAATAAGATATTATTCTTGAAATTTGATATTTTATGTACAGTATATACTATATGTTTGGTGAAATTTGATATTATAGGTACAGTATGTAATATATATTTGTTGAAATTTGATATTTTATGTACAGTATATAATATATATTTGGTGAAATTTTATATTTTATGTACAGTATATAAGATATATTTGGTGTACTTTCATATTTTATGTACAGTATATAGTATATATTTGGTGACATTTGATATTTTATATACAGTATATAATATATATTTGTTAAAATTTGATATTTTATGTAAAGTATATAATATATATTTTTTGAAATTTTATATTTTATGTACAGTATATAAGATATATTTGGTGTACTTTCATATTTTATGTACAGTATATAGTATATATTTGGTGACATTTGATATTTTATGTACAGTGTATAATATATATTTGGTGAAATTTTATATTTTATGTACAGTATATAATATATATTTGGTGTACTTTCATATTTTATGTACAGTATATAGTATATATTTGGTGACATTTGATATTTTATATACAATAAATAAGATATTATTCTTGAAATTTGATATTTTATGTACAGTATATACTATATGTTTGGTGAAATTTGATATTATAGGTACAGTATATAATATATATTTGTTGAAATTTGATATTTTATGTACAGTATATAATATATATTTGGTGAAATTTTATATTTTATGTACAGTATATAAGATATATTTGGTGGACTTTCATATTTTATGTACAGTATATAGTATATATTTGGTGACATTTGATATTTTATATACAGTATATAATATATATTTGTTAAAATTTGATATTTTATGTACAGTATATAATATATATTTTTTGAAATTTTATATTTTATGTACAGTATATAATATATATTTGGTGTACTTTCATATTTTATGTACAGTATATAGTATATATTTGGTGACATTTGATATTTTATGTACAGTGTATAATATATATTTGATGAAATTTTATATTTTATGTACAGTATATAATATATATTTGGTGTACTTTCATATTTTATGTACAGTATATAGTATATATTTGGTGACATTTGATATTTTATATACAATAAATAAGATATTATTCTTGAAATTTGATATTTTATGTACAGTATATAGTATATGTTTGGTGAAATTTGATATTATAGGTACAGTATATAATATATATTTATTGAAATTTGATATTTTATGTACAGTATATAATATATATTTGGTGAAATTTTATATTTTATGTACAGTATATAAGATATATTTGGTGTACTTTCATATTTTATGTACAGTTTATAGTATATATTTGGTGACATTTGATATTTTATATTCAGTATATAATATATATTTGTTAAAATTTGATATTTTATGTACAGTATATAATATATATTTTCTGAAATTTTATATTTTATGTACAGTATATAATATATATTTGGTGTACTTTCATATTTTATGTACAGTATATAGTATATATTTGGTGACATTTGATATTTTATGTACAGTGTATAATATATATTTGGTGAAATTTTATATTTTATGTACAGTATATAATATATATTTGGTGTACTTTCATATTTTATGTACAGTATATAGTATATATGTGGTGACATTTGATATTTTATATACAATAACTAAGATATTATTCTTGAAATTTGATATTTTATGTACAGTATATACTATATGTTTGGTGAAATTTGATATTATAGGTACAGTATATAATATATATTTGTTGAAATTTGATATTTTATGTACAGTATATAATATATATTTGGTGAAATTTTATATTTTATGTACAGTATATAAGATATATTTGGTGTACTTTCATATTTTATTTACAGTATATAGTATATATTTGGTGACATTTGATATTTTATATACAGTATATAATATATATTTGTTAAAATTTGATATTTTATGTACAGTATATAATATATATTTTTTGAAATTTTATATTTTATGTCCAGTATAGAAGATATATTTTGTGTACTTTCATATTTTATGTACAGTATATAGCATATATTTGGTGACATTTGATATTTTATGTACAGTGTATAATATATACTTGGTGAAATTTTATATTTTATGTACAGTATATAATATATATTTGGTGTACTTTCATATTTCATGTACAGTATATAGTATATATTTGGTGACATTTGATATTTTATATACAATAAATAAGATATTATTCTTGAAATTTGATATTTTATGTACAGTATATACTATATGTTTGGTGAAATTTGATATTATAGGTACAGTATGTAATATATATTTGTTGAAATTTGATATTTTATGTACAGTATATAATATATATTTGGTGAAATTTTATATTTTATGTACAGTATATAAGATATATTTGGTGTACTTTCATATTTTATGTACAGTATATAGTATATATTTGGTGACATTTGATATTTTATATACAGTATATAATATATATTTGTTAAAATTTGATATTTTATGTAAAGTATATAATATATATTTTTTGAAATTTTATATTTTATGTACAGTATATAATATATATTTGGTGTACTTTCATATTTTATGTACAGTATATAGTATATATTTGGTGACATTTGATATTTTATGTACAGTGTATAATATATATTTGGTGAAATTTTATATTTTATGTACAGTATATAATATATATTTGGTGTACTTTCATATTTTATGTACAGTATATAGTATATATTTGGTGACATTTGATATTTTATATACAATAAATAAGATATTATTCTTGAAATTTGATATTTTATGTACAGTATATACTATATGTTTGGTGAAATTTGATATTATAGGTACAGTATATAATATATATTTGTTGAAATTTGATATTTTATGTACAGTATATAATATATATTTGGTGAAATTTTATATTTTATGTACAGTATATAAGATATATTTGGTGTACTTTCATATTTTATGTACAGTATATAGTATATATTTGGTGACATTTGATATTTTATATACAGTATATAATATATATTTGTTAAAATTTGATATTTTATGTAAAGTATATAATATATATTTTTTGAAATTTTATATTTTATGTACAGTATATAATATATATTTGGTGTACTTTCATATTTTATGTACAGTATATAGTATATATTTGGTGACATTTGATATTTTATGTACAGTGTATAATATATATTTGGTGAAATTTTATATTTTATGTACAGTATATAATATATATTTGGTGTACTTTCATATTTTATGTACAGTATATAGTATATATTTGGTGACATTTGATATTTTATATACAATAAATAAGATATTATTCTTGAAATTTGATATTTTATGTACAGTATATACTATATGTTTGGTGAAATTTGATATTATAGGTACAGTATATAATATATATTTATTGAAATTTGATATTTTATGTACAGTATATAATATATATTTGGTGAAATTTTATATTTTATGTACAGTATATAAGATATATTTGGTGTACTTTCATATTTTATGTACAGTATATAGTATATATTTGGTGACATTTGATATTTTATATTCAGTATATAATATATATTTGTTAAAATTTGATATTTTATGTACAGTATATAATATATATTTTCTGAAATTTTATATTTTATGTACAGTATATAATATATATTTGGTGTACTTTCATATTTTATGTACAGTATATAGTATATATTTGGTGACATTTGATATTTTATGTACAGTGTATAATATATATTTGGTGAAATTTTATATTTTATGTACAGTATATAATATATATTTGGTGTACTTTCATATTTTATGTACAGTATATAGTATATATTTGGTGACATTTGATATTTTATATACAATAAATAAGATATTATTCTTGAAATTTGATATTTTATGTACAGTATATACTATATGTTTGGTGAAATTTGATATTATAGGTACAGTATATAATATATATTTGTTGAAATTTGATATTTTATGTACAGTATATAATATATATTTGGTGAAATTTTATATTTTATGTACAGTATATAAGATATATTTGGTGTACTTTCATATTTTATGTACAGTATATAGTATATATTTGGTGACATTTGATATTTTATATACAGTATATAATATATATTTGTTAAAATTTGATATTTTATGTACAGTATATAATATATATTTTTCGAAATTTTATATTTTATGTACAGTATATAAGATATATTTTGTGTACTTTCATATTTTATGTACAGTATATAGCATATATTTGGTGACATTTGATATTTTATGTACAGTGTATAATATATACTTGGTGAAATTTTATATTTTATGTACAGTATATAATATATATTTGGTGTACTTTCATATTTCATGTACAGTATATAGTATATATTTGGTGACATTTGATATTTTATATACAATAAATAAGATATTATTCTTGAAATTTGATATTTTATGTACAGTATATACTATATGTTTGGTGAAATTTGATATTATAGGTACAGTATATAATATATATTTGTTGAAATTTGATATTTTATGTACAGTATATAATATATATTTGGTGAAATTTTATATTTTATGTACAGTATATAAGATATATTTGGTGTACTTTCATATTTTATGTACAGTATATAGTATATATTTGGTGACATTTGATATTTTATATACAGTATATAATATATATTTGTTAAAATTTGATATTTTATGTACAGTATATAATATATATTTTTTGAAATTTTATATTTTATGTACAGTATATAATATATATTTGGTGTACTTTCATATTTTATGTACAGTATATAGTATATATTTGGTGACATTTGATATTTTATATACAGTATATAATATATATTTGTTAAAATTTGATATTTTATGTACAGTATATAATATATATTTTTTGAAATTTTATATTTTATGTCCAGTATATAAGATATATTTTGTGTACTTTCATATTTTATGTACAGTATATAGCATATATTTGGTGACATTTGATATTTTATGTACAGTGTATAATATATACTTGGTGAAATTTTATATTTTATGTACAGTATATAATATATATTTGGTGTACTTTCATATTTCATGTACAGTATATAGTATATATTTGGTGACATTTGATATTTTATATACAATAAATAAGATATTATTCTTGAAATTTGATATTTTATGTACAGTATATACTATATGTTTGGTGAAATTTGATATTATAGGTACAGTATGTAATATATATTTGTTGAAATTTGATATTTTATGTACAGTATATAATATATATTTGGTGAAATTTTATATTTTATGTACAGTATATAAGATATATTTGGTGTACTTTCATATTTTATGTACAGTATATAGTATATATTTGGTGACATTTGATATTTTATATACAGTATATAATATATATTTGTTAAAATTTGATATTTTATGTAAAGTATATAATATATATTTTTTGAAATTTTATATTTTATGTACAGTATATAAGATATATTTGGTGTACTTTCATATTTTATGTACAGTATATAGTATATATTTGGTGACATTTGATATTTTATATACAGTATATAATATATATTTGTTAAAATTTGATATTTTATGTAAAGTATATAATATATATTTTTTGAAATTTTATATTTTATGTACAGTATATAATATATATTTGGTGTACTTTCATATTTTATGTACAGTATATAGTATATATTTGGTGACATTTGATATTTTATGTACAGTGTATAATATATATTTGGTGAAATTTTATATTTTATGTACAGTATATAATATATATTTGGTGTACTTTCATATTTTATGTACAGTATATAGTATATATTTGGTGACGTTTGATATTTTATATACAATAAATAAGATATTATTCTTGAAATTTGATATTTTATGTACAGTATATACTATATGTTTGGTGAAATTTGATATTATAGGTACAGTATATAATATATATTTGTTGAAATTTGATATTTTATGTACAGTATATAATATATATTTGGTGAAATTTTATATTTTATGTACAGTATATAAGATATATTTGGTGTACTTTCATATTTTATGTACAGTATATAGTATATATTTGGTGACATTTGATATTTTATATACAGTATATAATATATATTTGTTAAAATTTGATATTTTATGTAAAGTATATAATATATATTTTTTGAAATTTTATATTTTATGTACAGTATATAATATATATTTGGTGTACTTTCATATTTTATGTACAGTATATAGTATATATTTGGTGACATTTCATATTTTATCTACAGTGTATAATATATATTTGGTGAAATTTTATATTTTATGTACAGTATATAATATATATTTGGTGGACTTTCATATTTTATGTACAGTATATAGTATATATTTGGTGACATTTGATATTTTATATACAATAAATAAGATATTATTCTTGAAATTTGATATTTTATGTACAGTATATACTATATGTTTGGTGAAATTTGATATTATAGGTACAGTATATAATATATATTTATTGAAATTTGATATTTTATGTACAGTATATAATATATATTTGGTGAAATTTTATATTTTATGTACAGTATATAAGATATATTTGGTGTACTTTCATATTTTATGTACAGTATATAGTATATATTTGGTGACATTTGATATTTTATATTCAGTATATAATATATATTTGTTAAAATTTGATATTTTATGTACAGTATATAATATATATTTTCTGAAATTTTATATTTTATATACAGTATATAATATATATTTGGTGTACTTTCATATTTTATGTACAGTATATAGTATATATTTGGTGACATTTGATATTTTATGTACAGTGTATAATATATATTTGGTGAAATTTTATATTTTATGTACAGTATATAATATATATTTGGTGTACTTTCATATTTTATGTACAGTATATAGTATATATTTGGTGACATTTGATATTTTATATACAATAAATAAGATATTATTCTTGAAATTTGATATTTTATGTACAGTATATACTATATGTTTGGTGAAATTTGATATTATAGGTACAGTATATAATATATATTTGTTGAAATTTGATATTTTATGTACAGTATATAATATATATTTGGTGAAATTTTATATTTTATGTACAGTATATAAGATATATTTGGTGTACTTTCATATTTTATGTACAGTATATTGTATATATTTGGTGACATTTGATATTTTATATACAGTATATAATATATATTTGTTAAAATTTGATATTTTATGTACAGTATATAATATATATTTTTTGAAATTTTATATTTTATGTCCAGTATATAAGATATATTTTGTGTACTTTCATATTTTATGTACAGTATATAGCATATATTTGGTGACATTTGATATTTTATGTACAGTGTATAATATATACTTGGTGAAATTTTATATTTTATGTACAGTATATAATATATATTTGGTGTACTTTCATATTTCATGTACAGTATATAGTATATATTTGGTGACATTTGATATTTTATATACAATAAATAAGATATTATTCTTGAAATTTGATATTTTATGTACAGTATATACTATATGTTTGGTGAAATTTGATATTATAGGTACAGTATATAATATATATTTGTTGAAATTTGATATTTTATGTACAGTATATAATATATATTTGGTGAAATTTTATATTTTATGTACAGTATATAAGATATATTTGGTGTACTTTCATATTTTATGTACAGTATATAGTATATATTTGGTGACATTTGATATTTTATATACAGTATATAATATATATTTGTTAAAATTTGATATTTTATGTAAAGTATATAATATATATTTTTTGAAGTTTTATATTTTATGTACAGTATATAAGATATATTTGGTGTACTTTCATATTTTATGTACAGTATATAGTATATATTTGGTGACATTTGATATTTTATATACAGTATATAATATATATTTGTTAAAATTTGATATTTTATGTAAAGTATATAATATATATTTCTTGAAATTTTATATTTTATGTACAGTATATAATATATATTTGGTGTACTTTCATATTTTATGTACAGTATATAGTATATATTTGGTGACGTTTGATATTTTATATACAATAAATAAGATATTATTCTTGAAATTTGATATTTTATGTACAGTATATACTATATGTTTGGTGAAATTTGATATTATAGGTACAGTATATAATATATATTTGTTGAAATTTGATATTTTATGTACAGTATATAATATATATTTGGTGAAATTTTATATTTTATGTACAGTATATAAGATATATTTGGTGTACTTTCATATTTTATGTACAGTATATAGTATATATTTGGTGACATTTGATATTTTATATACAGTATATAATATATATTTGTTAAAATTTGATATTTTATGTAAAGTATATAATATATATTTTTTGAAATTTTATATTTTATGTACAGTATATAATATATATTTGGTGTACTTTCATATTTTATGTACAGTATATAGTATATATTTGGTGACATTTCATATTTTATGTACAGTGTATAATATATATTTGGTGAAATTTTATATTTTATGTACAGTATATAATATATATTTGGTGTACTTTCATATTTTATGTACAGTATATAGTATATATTTGGTGACATTTGATATTTTATATACAATAAATAAGATATTATTCTTGAAATTTGATATTTTATGTACAGTATATACTATATGTTTGGTGAAATTTGATATTATAGGTACAGTATATAATATATATTTATTGAAATTTGATATTTTATGTACAGTATATAATATATATTTGGTGAAATTTTATATTTTATGTACAGTATATAAGATATATTTGGTGTACTTTCATATTTTATGTACAGTATATAGTATATATTTGGTGACATTTGATATTTTATATTCAGTATATAATATATATTTGTTAAAATTTGATATTTTATGTACAGTATATAATATATATTTTCTGAAATTTTATATTTTATGTACAGTATATAATATATATTTGGTGTACTTTCATATTTTATGTACAGTATATAGTATATATTTGGTGACATTTGATATTTTATGTACAGTGTATAATATATATTTGGTGAAATTTTATATTTTATGTACAGTATATAATATATATTTGGTGTACTTTCATATTTTATGTACAGTATATAGTATATATTTGGTGACATTTGATATTTTATATACAATAAATAAGATATTATTCTTGAAATTTGATATTTTATGTGCAGTATATACTATATGTCTGGTGCAATTTGATATTATAGGTACAGTATATAATATATATTTGTTGAAATTTGATATTTTATGTACAGTATATAATATATATTTGTTGAAATTTGATATTTTATGTACAGTATATAATATATATTTGGTGAAATTTTATATTTTATGTACAGTATATAAGATATATTTGGTGTACTTTCATATTTTATGTACAGTATATAGTATATATTTGGTGACATTTGATATTTTATATACAGTATATAATATATATTTGTTAAAATTTGATATTTTATGTACAGTATATAATATATATTTTTTGAAATTTTATATTTTATGTCCAGTATATAAGATATATTTTGTGTACTTTCATATTTTATGTACAGTATATAGCATATATTTGGTGACATTTGATATTTTATGTACAGTGTATAATATATACTTGGTGAAATTTTATATTTTATGTACAGTATATAATATATATTTGGTGTACTTTCATATTTCATGTACAGTATATAGTATATATTTGGTGACATTTGATATTTTATATACAATAAATAAGATATTATTCTTGAAATTTGATATTTTATGTACAGTATATACTATATGTTTGGTGAAATTTGATATTATAGGTACAGTATATAATATATATTTGTTGAAATTTGATATTTTATGTACAGTATATAATATATATTTGGTGAAATTTTATATTTTATGTACAGTATATAAGATATATTTGGTGTACTTTAATATTTTATGTACAGTATATAGTATATATTTGGTGACATTTGATATTTTATATACAGTATATAATATATATTTGTTAAAATTTGATATTTTATGTACAGTATATAATATATATTTTTTGAAATTTTATATTTTATGTACAGTATATAAGATATATTTTGTGTACTTTCATATTTTATGTACAGTATATAGTATATATTTGGTGACATTTGATATTTTATGTACAGTGTATAATATATATTTGATGAAATTTTATATTTTATGTACAGTATATAATATATATTTGGTGTACTTTCATATTTTATGTACAGTATATAGTATATATTTGGTGACATTTGATATTTTATATACAATAAATAAGATATTATTCTTGAAATTTGATATTTTATGTACAGTATATACTATATGTTTGGTGAAATTTGATATTATAGGTACAGTATATAATATATATTTGTTGAAATTTGATATTTTATGTACAGTATATAATATATATTTGGTGAAATTTTATATTTTATGTACAGTATATAAGATATATTTGGTGTACTTTCATATTTTATGTACAGTATATAGTATATATTTGGTGACATTTGATATTTTATATACAGTATATAATATATATTTGTTAAAATTTGATATTTTATGTACAGTATATAATATATATTTTTTGAAATTTTATATTTTATGTCCAGTATATAAGATATATTTTGCGTACTTTCATATTTTATGTACAGTATATAGCATATATTTGGTGACATTTGATATTTTATGTACAGTGTATAATATATACTTGGTGAAATTTTATATTTTATGTACAGTATATAATATATATTTGGTGTACTTTCATATTTCATGTACAGTATATAGTATATATTTGGTGACATTTGATATTTTATATACAATAAATAAGATATTATTCTTGAAATTTGATATTTTATGTACAGTATATACTATATGTTTGGTGAAATTTGATATTATAGGTACAGTATATAATATATATTTGTTGAAATTTGATATTTTATGTACAGTATATAATATATATTTGGTGAAATTTTATATTTTATGTACAGTATATAAGATATATTTGGTGTACTTTAATATTTTATGTACAGTATATAGTATATATTTGGTGACATTTGATATTTTATATACAGTATATAATATATATTTGTTAAAATTTGATATTTTATGTACAGTATATAATATATATTTTTTGAAATTTTATATTTTATGTACAGTATATAAGATATATTTTGTGTACTTTCATATTTTATGTACAGTATATAGTATATATTTGGTGACATTTGATATTTTATGTACAGTGTATAATATATATTTGATGAAATTTTATATTTTATGTACAGTATATAATATATATTTGGTGTACTTTCATATTTTATGTACAGTATATAGTATATATTTGGTGACATTTGATATTTTATATACAATAAATAAGATATTATTCTTGAAATTTGATATTTTATGTACAGTATATACTATATGTTTGGTGAAATTTGATATTATAGGTACAGTATATAATATATATTTATTGAAATTTGATATTTTATGTACAGTATATAATATATATTTGGTGAAATTTTATATTTTATGTACAGTATATAAGATATATTTGGTGTACTTTCATATTTTATGTACAGTATATAGTATATATTTGGTGACATTTGATATTTTATATTCAGTATATAATATATATTTGTTAAAATTTGATATTTTATGTACAGTATATAATATATATTTTCTGAAATTTTATATTTTATGTACAGTATATAATATATATTTGGTGTACTTTCATATTTTATGTACAGTATATAGTATATATTTGGTGACATTTGATATTTTATGTACAGTGTATAATATATATTTGGTGAAATTTTATATTTTATGTACAGTATATAATATATATTTGGTGTACTTTCATATTTTATGTACAGTATATAGTATATATTTGGTGACATTTGATATTTTATATACAATAAATAAGATATTATTCTTGAAATTTGATATTTTATGTACAGTATATACTATATGTTTGGTGAAATTTGATATTATAGGTACAGTATATAATATATATTTGTTGAAATTTGATATTTTATGTACAGTATATAATATATATTTGGTGAAATTTTATATTTTATGTACAGTATATAAGATATATTTGGTGTACTTTCATATTTTATGTACAGTATATAGTATATATTTGGTGACATTTGATATTTTATATACAGTATATAATATATATTTGTTAAAATTTGATATTTTATGTACAGTATATAATATATATTTTTTGAAATTTTATATTTTATGTCCAGTATATAAGATATATTTTGCGTACTTTCATATTTTATGTACAGTATATAGCATATATTTGGTGACATTTGATATTTTATGTACAGTGTATAATATATACTTGGTGAAATTTTATATTTTATGTACAGTATATAATATATATTTGGTGTACTTTCATATTTCATGTACAGTATATAGTATATATTTGGTGACATTTGATATTTTATATACAATAAATAAGATATTATTCTTGAAATTTGATATTTTATGTACAGTATATACTATATGTTTGGTGAAATTTGATATTATAGGTACAGTATATAATATATATTTGTTGAAATTTGATATTTTATGTACAGTATATAATATATATTTGGTGAAATTTTATATTTTATGTACAGTATATAAGATATATTTGGTGTACTTTAATATTTTATGTACAGTATATAGTATATATTTGGTGACATTTGATATTTTATATACAGTATATAATATATATTTGTTAAAATTTGATATTTTATGTACAGTATATAATATATATTTTTTGAAATTTTATATTTTATGTACAGTATATAAGATATATTTTGTGTACTTTCATATTTTATGTACAGTATATAGTATATATTTGGTGACATTTGATATTTTATGTACAGTGTATAATATATATTTGATGAAATTTTATATTTTATGTACAGTATATAATATATATTTGGTGTACTTTCATATTTTATGTACAGTATATAGTATATATTTGGTGACATTTGATATTTTATATACAATAAATAAGATATTATTCTTGAAATTTGATATTTTATGTACAGTATATACTATATGTTTGGTGAAATTTGATATTATAGGTACAGTATATAATATATATTTATTGAAATTTGATATTTTATGTACAGTATATAATATATATTTGGTGAAATTTTATATTTTATGTACAGTATATAAGATATATTTGGTGTACTTTCATATTTTATGTACAGTATATAGTATATATTTGGTGACATTTGATATTTTATATTCAGTATATAATATATATTTGTTAAAATTTGATATTTTATGTACAGTATATAATATATATTTTCTGAAATTTTATATTTTATGTACAGTATATAATATATATTTGGTGTACTTTCATATTTTATGTACAGTATATAGTATATATTTGGTGACATTTGATATTTTATGTACAGTGTATAATATATATTTGGTGAAATTTTATATTTTATGTACAGTATATAATATATATTTGGTGTACTTTCATATTTTATGTACAGTATATAGTATATATTTGGTGACATTTGATATTTTATATACAATAAATAAGATATTATTCTTGAAATTTGATATTTTATGTACAGTATATACTATATGTTTGGTGAAATTTGATATTATAGGTACAGTATATAATATATATTTGTTGAAATTTGATATTTTATGTACAGTATATAATATATATTTGGTGAAATTTTATATTTTATGTACAGTATATAAGATATATTTGGTGTACTTTCATATTTTATGTACAGTATATAGTATATATTTGGTGACATTTGATATTTTATATACAGTATATAATATATATTTGTTAAAATTTGATATTTTATGTACAGTATATAATATATATTTTTTGAAATTTTATATTTTATGTCCAGTATATAAGATATATTTTGCGTACTTTCATATTTTATGTACAGTATATAGCATATATTTGGTGACATTTGATATTTTATGTACAGTGTATAATATATACTTGGTGAAATTTTATATTTTATGTACAGTATATAATATATATTTGGTGTACTTTCATATTTCATGTACAGTATATAGTATATATTTGGTGACATTTGATATTTTATATACAATAAATAAGATATTATTCTTGAAATTTGATATTTTATGTACAGTATATACTATATGTTTGGTGAAATTTGATATTATAGGTACAGTATATAATATATATTTGTTGAAATTTGATATTTTATGTACAGTATATAATATATATTTGGTGAAATTTTATATTTTATGTACAGTATATAAGATATATTTGGTGTACTTTAATATTTTATGTACAGTATATAGTATATATTTGGTGACATTTGATATTTTATATACAGTATATAATATATATTTGTTAAAATTTGATATTTTATGTACAGTATATAATATATATTTTTTGAAATTTTATATTTTATGTACAGTATATAAGATATATTTTGTGTACTTTCATATTTTATGTACAGTATATAGTATATATTTGGTGACATTTGATATTTTATGTACAGTGTATAATATATATTTGATGAAATTTTATATTTTATGTACAGTATATAATATATATTTGGTGTACTTTCATATTTTATGTACAGTATATAGTATATATTTGGTGACATTTGATATTTTATATACAATAAATAAGATATTATTCTTGAAATTTGATATTTTATGTACAGTATATACTATATGTTTGGTGAAATTTGATATTATAGGTACAGTATATAATATATATTTGTTGAAATTTGATATTTTATGTACAGTATATAATATATATTTGGTGAAATTTTATATTTTATGTACAGTATATAAGATATATTTGGTGTACTTTCATATTTTATGTACAGTATATAGTATATATTTGGTGACATTTGATATTTTATATACAGTATATAATATATATTTGTTAAAATTTGATATTTTATGTACAGTATATAATATATATTTTTTGAAATTTTATATTTTATGTCCAGTATATAAGATATATTTTGCGTACTTTCATATTTTATGTACAGTATATAGCATATATTTGGTGACATTTGATATTTTATGTACAGTGTATAATATATACTTGGTGAAATTTTATATTTTATGTACAGTATATAATATATATTTGGTGTACTTTCATATTTCATGTACAGTATATAGTATATATTTGGTGACATTTGATATTTTATATACAATAAATAAGATATTATTCTTGAAATTTGATATTTTATGTACAGTATATACTATATGTTTGGTGAAATTTGATATTATAGGTACAGTATATAATATATATTTGTTGAAATTTGATATTTTATGTACAGTATATAATATATATTTGGTGAAATTTTATATTTTATGTACAGTATATAAGATATATTTGGTGTACTTTAATATTTTATGTACAGTATATAGTATATATTTGGTGACATTTGATATTTTATATACAGTATATAATATATATTTGTTAAAATTTGATATTTTATGTACAGTATATAATATATATTTTTTGAAATTTTATATTTTATGTACAGTATATAAGATATATTTTGTGTACTTTCATATTTTATGTACAGTATATAGTATATATTTGGTGACATTTGATATTTTATGTACAGTGTATAATATATATTTGATGAAATTTTATATTTTATGTACAGTATATAATATATATTTGGTGTACTTTCATATTTTATGTACAGTATATAGTATATATTTGGTGACATTTGATATTTTATATACAATAAATAAGATATTATTCTTGAAATTTGATATTTTATGTACAGTATATACTATATGTTTGGTGAAATTTGATATTATAGGTACAGTATATAATATATATTTATTGAAATTTGATATTTTATGTACAGTATATAATATATATTTGGTGAAATTTTATATTTTATGTACAGTATATAAGATATATTTGGTGTACTTTCATATTTTATGTACAGTATATAGTATATATTTGGTGACATTTGATATTTTATATTCAGTATATAATATATATTTGTTAAAATTTGATATTTTATGTACAGTATATAATATATATTTTCTGAAATTTTATATTTTATGTACAGTATATAATATATATTTGGTGTACTTTCATATTTTATGTACAGTATATAGTATATATTTGGTGACATTTGATATTTTATGTACAGTGTATAATATATATTTGGTGAAATTTTATATTTTATGTACAGTATATAATATATATTTGGTGTACTTTCATATTTTATGTACAGTATATAGTATATATTTGGTGACATTTGATATTTTATATACAATAAATAAGATATTATTCTTGAAATTTGATATTTTATGTACAGTATATACTATATGTTTGGTGAAATTTGATATTATAGGTACAGTATATAATATATATTTGTTGAAATTTGATATTTTATGTACAGTATATAATATATATTTGGTGAAATTTTATATTTTATGTACAGTATATAAGATATATTTGGTGTACTTTCATATTTTATGTACAGTATATAGTATATATTTGGTGACATTTGATATTTTATATACAGTATATAATATATATTTGTTAAAATTTGATATTTTATGTACAGTATATAATATATATTTTTTGAAATTTTATATTTTATGTCCAGTATATAAGATATATTTTGCGTACTTTCATATTTTATGTACAGTATATAGCATATATTTGGTGACATTTGATATTTTATGTACAGTGTATAATATATACTTGGTGAAATTTTATATTTTATGTACAGTATATAATATATATTTGGTGTACTTTCATATTTCATGTACAGTATATAGTATATATTTGGTGACATTTGATATTTTATATACAATAAATAAGATATTATTCTTGAAATTTGATATTTTATGTACAGTATATACTATATGTTTGGTGAAATTTGATATTATAGGTACAGTATATAATATATATTTGTTGAAATTTGATATTTTATGTACAGTATATAATATATATTTGGTGAAATTTTATATTTTATGTACAGTATATAAGATATATTTGGTGTACTTTAATATTTTATGTACAGTATATAGTATATATTTGGTGACATTTGATATTTTATATACAGTATATAATATATATTTGTTAAAATTTGATATTTTATGTACAGTATATAATATATATTTTTTGAAATTTTATATTTTATGTACAGTATATAAGATATATTTTGTGTACTTTCATATTTTATGTACAGTATATAGTATATATTTGGTGACATTTGATATTTTATGTACAGTGTATAATATATATTTGATGAAATTTTATATTTTATGTACAGTATATAATATATATTTGGTGTACTTTCATATTTTATGTACAGTATATAGTATATATTTGGTGACATTTGATATTTTATATACAATAAATAAGATATTATTCTTGAAATTTGATATTTTATGTACAGTATATACTATATGTTTGGTGAAATTTGATATTATAGGTACAGTATATAATATATATTTATTGAAATTTGATATTTTATGTACAGTATATAATATATATTTGGTGAAATTTTATATTTTATGTACAGTATATAAGATATATTTGGTGTACTTTCATATTTTATGTACAGTATATAGTATATATTTGGTGACATTTGATATTTTATATTCAGTATATAATATATATTTGTTAAAATTTGATATTTTATGTACAGTATATAATATATATTTTCTGAAATTTTATATTTTATGTACAGTATATAATATATATTTGGTGTACTTTCATATTTTATGTACAGTATATAGTATATATTTGGTGACATTTGATATTTTATGTACAGTGTATAATATATATTTGGTGAAATTTTATATTTTATGTACAGTATATAATATATATTTGGTGTACTTTCATATTTTATGTACAGTATATAGTATATATTTGGTGACATTTGATATTTTATATACAATAAATAAGATATTATTCTTGAAATTTGATATTTTATGTACAGTATATACTATATGTTTGGTGAAATTTGATATTATAGGTACAGTATATAATATATATTTGTTGAAATTTGATATTTTATGTACAGTATATAATATATATTTGGTGAAATTTTATATTTTATGTACAGTATATAAGATATATTTGGTGTACTTTCATATTTTATGTACAGTATATTGTATATATTTGGTGACATTTGATATTTTATATACAGTATATAATATATATTTGTTAAAATTTGATATTTTATGTACAGTATATAATATATATTTTTTGAAATTTTATATTTTATGTCCAGTATATAAGATATATTTTGTGTACTTTCATATTTTATGTACAGTATATAGCATATATTTGGTGACATTTGATATTTTATGTACAGTGTATAATATATACTTGGTGAAATTTTATATTTTATGTACAGTATATAATATATATTTGGTGTACTTTCATATTTCATGTACAGTATATAGTATATATTTGGTGACATTTGATATTTTATATACAATAAATAAGATATTATTCTTGAAATTTGATATTTTATGTACAGTATATACTATATGTTTGGTGAAATTTGATATTATAGGTACAGTATATAATATATATTTGTTGAAATTTGATATTTTATGTACAGTATATAATATATATTTGGTGAAATTTTATATTTTATGTACAGTATATAAGATATATTTGGTGTACTTTCATATTTTATGTACAGTATATAGTATATATTTGGTGACATTTGATATTTTATATACAGTATATAATATATATTTGTTAAAATTTGATATTTTATGTAAAGTATATAATATATATTTTTTGAAGTTTTATATTTTATGTACAGTATATAAGATATATTTGGTGTACTTTCATATTTTATGTACAGTATATAGTATATATTTGGTGACATTTGATATTTTATATACAGTATATAATATATATTTGTTAAAATTTGATATTTTATGTAAAGTATATAATATATATTTCTTGAAATTTTATATTTTATGTACAGTATATAAGATATATTTTGCGTACTTTCATATTTTATGTACAGTATATAGCATATATTTGGTGACATTTGATATTTTATGTACAGTGTATAATATATACTTGGTGAAATTTTATATTTTATGTACAGTATATAATATATATTTGGTGTACTTTCATATTTCATGTACAGTATATAGTATATATTTGGTGACATTTGATATTTTATATACAATAAATAAGATATTATTCTTGAAATTTGATATTTTATGTACAGTATATACTATATGTTTGGTGAAATTTGATATTATAGGTACAGTATATAATATATATTTGTTGAAATTTGATATTTTATGTACAGTATATAATATATATTTGGTGAAATTTTATATTTTATGTACAGTATATAAGATATATTTGGTGTACTTTAATATTTTATGTACAGTATATAGTATATATTTGGTGACATTTGATATTTTATATACAGTATATAATATATATTTGTTAAAATTTGATATTTTATGTACAGTATATAATATATATTTTTTGAAATTTTATATTTTATGTACAGTATATAAGATATATTTTGTGTACTTTCATATTTTATGTACAGTATATAGTATATATTTGGTGACATTTGATATTTTATGTACAGTGTATAATATATATTTGATGAAATTTTATATTTTATGTACAGTATATAATATATATTTGGTGTACTTTCATATTTTATGTACAGTATATAGTATATATTTGGTGACATTTGATATTTTATATACAATAAATAAGATATTATTCTTGAAATTTGATATTTTATGTACAGTATATACTATATGTTTGGTGAAATTTGATATTATAGGTACAGTATATAATATATATTTGTTGAAATTTGATATTTTATGTACAGTATATAATATATATTTGGTGAAATTTTATATTTTATGTACAGTATATAAGATATATTTGGTGTACTTTCATATTTTATGTACAGTATATAGTATATATTTGGTGACATTTGATATTTTATATACAGTATATAATATATATTTGTTAAAATTTGATATTTTATGTACAGTATATAATATATATTTTTTGAAATTTTATATTTTATGTCCAGTATATAAGATATATTTTGCGTACTTTCATATTTTATGTACAGTATATAGCATATATTTGGTGACATTTGATATTTTATGTACAGTGTATAATATATACTTGGTGAAATTTTATATTTTATGTACAGTATATAATATATATTTGGTGTACTTTCATATTTCATGTACAGTATATAGTATATATTTGGTGACATTTGATATTTTATATACAATAAATAAGATATTATTCTTGAAATTTGATATTTTATGTACAGTATATACTATATGTTTGGTGAAATTTGATATTATAGGTACAGTATATAATATATATTTGTTGAAATTTGATATTTTATGTACAGTATATAATATATATTTGGTGAAATTTTATATTTTATGTACAGTATATAAGATATATTTGGTGTACTTTAATATTTTATGTACAGTATATAGTATATATTTGGTGACATTTGATATTTTATATACAGTATATAATATATATTTGTTAAAATTTGATATTTTATGTACAGTATATAATATATATTTTTTGAAATTTTATATTTTATGTACAGTATATAAGATATATTTTGTGTACTTTCATATTTTATGTACAGTATATAGTATATATTTGGTGACATTTGATATTTTATGTACAGTGTATAATATATATTTGATGAAATTTTATATTTTATGTACAGTATATAATATATATTTGGTGTACTTTCATATTTTATGTACAGTATATAGTATATATTTGGTGACATTTGATATTTTATATACAATAAATAAGATATTATTCTTGAAATTTGATATTTTATGTACAGTATATACTATATGTTTGGTGAAATTTGATATTATAGGTACAGTATATAATATATATTTATTGAAATTTGATATTTTATGTACAGTATATAATATATATTTGGTGAAATTTTATATTTTATGTACAGTATATAAGATATATTTGGTGTACTTTCATATTTTATGTACAGTATATAGTATATATTTGGTGACATTTGATATTTTATATTCAGTATATAATATATATTTGTTAAAATTTGATATTTTATGTACAGTATATAATATATATTTTCTGAAATTTTATATTTTATGTACAGTATATAATATATATTTGGTGTACTTTCATATTTTATGTACAGTATATAGTATATATTTGGTGACATTTGATATTTTATGTACAGTGTATAATATATATTTGGTGAAATTTTATATTTTATGTACAGTATATAATATATATTTGGTGTACTTTCATATTTTATGTACAGTATATAGTATATATTTGGTGACATTTGATATTTTATATACAATAAATAAGATATTATTCTTGAAATTTGATATTTTATGTACAGTATATACTATATGTTTGGTGAAATTTGATATTATAGGTACAGTATATAATATATATTTGTTGAAATTTGATATTTTATGTACAGTATATAATATATATTTGGTGAAATTTTATATTTTATGTACAGTATATAAGATATATTTGGTGTACTTTCATATTTTATGTACAGTATATAGTATATATTTGGTGACATTTGATATTTTATATACAGTATATAATATATATTTGTTAAAATTTGATATTTTATGTACAGTATATAATATATATTTTTTGAAATTTTATATTTTATGTCCAGTATATAAGATATATTTTGCGTACTTTCATATTTTATGTACAGTATATAGCATATATTTGGTGACATTTGATATTTTATGTACAGTGTATAATATATACTTGGTGAAATTTTATATTTTATGTACAGTATATAATATATATTTGGTGTACTTTCATATTTCATGTACAGTATATAGTATATATTTGGTGACATTTGATATTTTATATACAATAAATAAGATATTATTCTTGAAATTTGATATTTTATGTACAGTATATACTATATGTTTGGTGAAATTTGATATTATAGGTACAGTATATAATATATATTTGTTGAAATTTGATATTTTATGTACAGTATATAATATATATTTGGTGAAATTTTATATTTTATGTACAGTATATAAGATATATTTGGTGTACTTTAATATTTTATGTACAGTATATAGTATATATTTGGTGACATTTGATATTTTATATACAGTATATAATATATATTTGTTAAAATTTGATATTTTATGTACAGTATATAATATATATTTTTTGAAATTTTATATTTTATGTACAGTATATAAGATATATTTTGTGTACTTTCATATTTTATGTACAGTATATAGTATATATTTGGTGACATTTGATATTTTATGTACAGTGTATAATATATATTTGATGAAATTTTATATTTTATGTACAGTATATAATATATATTTGGTGTACTTTCATATTTTATGTACAGTATATAGTATATATTTGGTGACATTTGATATTTTATATACAATAAATAAGATATTATTCTTGAAATTTGATATTTTATGTACAGTATATACTATATGTTTGGTGAAATTTGATATTATAGGTACAGTATATAATATATATTTATTGAAATTTGATATTTTATGTACAGTATATAATATATATTTGGTGAAATTTTATATTTTATGTACAGTATATAAGATATATTTGGTGTACTTTCATATTTTATGTACAGTATATAGTATATATTTGGTGACATTTGATATTTTATATTCAGTATATAATATATATTTGTTAAAATTTGATATTTTATGTACAGTATATAATATATATTTTCTGAAATTTTATATTTTATGTACAGTATATAATATATATTTGGTGTACTTTCATATTTTATGTACAGTATATAGTATATATTTGGTGACATTTGATATTTTATGTACAGTGTATAATATATATTTGGTGAAATTTTACATTTTATGTACAGTATATAATATATATTTGGTGTACTTTCATATTTTATGTACAGTATATAGTATATATTTGGTGACATTTGATATTTTATATACAATAAATAAGATATTATTCTTGAAATTTGATATTTTATGTACAGTATATACTATATGTTTGGTGAAATTTGATATTATAGGTACAGTATATAATATATATTTGTTGAAATTTGATATTTTATGTACAGTATATAATATATATTTGGTGAAATTTTATATTTTATGTACAGTATATAAGATATATTTGGTGTACTTTCATATTTTATGTACAGTATATAGTATATATTTGGTGACATTTGATATTTTATATACAGTATATAATATATATTTGTTAAAATTTGATATTTTATGTACAGTATATAATATATATTTTTTGAAATTTTATATTTTATGTCCAGTATATAAGATATATTTTGCGTACTTTCATATTTTATGTACAGTATATAGCATATATTTGGTGACATTTGATATTTTATGTACAGTGTATAATATATACTTGGTGAAATTTTATATTTTATGTACAGTATATAATATATATTTGGTGTACTTTCATATTTCATGTACAGTATATAGTATATATTTGGTGACATTTGATATTTTATATACAATAAATAAGATATTATTCTTGAAATTTGATATTTTATGTACAGTATATACTATATGTTTGGTGAAATTTGATATTATAGGTACAGTATATAATATATATTTGTTGAAATTTGATATTTTATGTACAGTATATAATATATATTTGGTGAAATTTTATATTTTATGTACAGTATATAAGATATATTTGGTGTACTTTCATATTTTATGTACAGTATATAGTATATATTTGGTGACATTTGATATTTTATATACAGTATATAATATATATATGTTAAAATTTGATATTTTATGTAAAGTATATAATATATATTTTTTGAAATTTTATATTTTATGTACAGTATATAATATATATTTGGTGTACTTTCATATTTTATGTACAGTATATAGTATATATTTGGTGACATTTTATATTTTATGTACAGTGTATAATATATATTTGGTGAAATTTTATATTTTATGTACAGTATATAATATATATTTGGTGTACTTTCATATTTTATGTACAGTATATAGTATATATTTGGTGACATTTGATATTTTATATACAATAAATAAGATATTATTCTTGAAATTTGATATTTTATGTACAGTATATACTATATGTTTGGTGAAATTTGATATTATAGGTACACTATATAATATATATTTGTTGAAATTTGATATTTTATGTACAGTATATAATATATATTTGGTGAAATTTTATATTTTATGTACAGTATATAAGATATATTTGGTGTACTTTAATATTTTATGTACAGTATATAGTATATATTTGGTGACATTTGATATTTTATATACAGTATATAATACATATTTGTTAAAATTTGATATTTTATGTACAGTATATAATATATATTTTTTGAAATTTTATATTTTATGTACAGTATATAATATATATTTGGTGTACTTTCATATTTTATGTACAGTATATAGTATATATTTGGTGACATTTGATATTTTATGTACAGTGTATAATATATATTTGATGAAATTTTATATTTTATGTACAGTATATAATATATATTTGGTGTACTTTCATATTTTATGTACAGTATATAGTATATATTTGGTGACATTTGATATTTTATATACAATAAATAAGATATTATTCTTGAAATTTGATATTTTATGTACAGTATATACTATATGTTTGGTGAAATTTGATATTATAGGTACAGTATATAATATATATTTATTGAAATTTGATATTTTATGTACAGTATATAATATATATTTGGTGAAATTTTATATTTTATGTACAGTATATAAGATATATTTGGTGTACTTTCATATTTTATGTACAGTATATAGTATATATTTGGTGACATTTGATATTTTATATTCAGTATATAATATATATTTGTTAAAATTTGATATTTTATGTACAGTATATAATATATATTTTCTGAAATTTTATATTTTTTGTACAGTATATAATATATATTTGGTGTACTTTCATATTTTATGTACAGTATATAGTATATATTTGGTGACATTTGATATTTTATGTACAGTGTATAATATATATTTGGTGAAATTTTATATTTTATGTACAGTATATAATATATATTTGGTGTACTTTCATATTTTATGTACAGTATATAGTATATATTTGGTGACATTTGATATTTTATATACAATAAATAAGATATTATTCTTGAAATTTGATATTTTATGTACAGTATATACTATATGTTTGGTGAAATTTGATATTATAGGTACAGTATATAATATATATTTGTTGAAATTTGATATTTTATGTACAGTATATAATATATATTTGTTGAAATTTTATATTTTATGTACAGTATATAAGATATATTTGGTGTACTTTCATATTTTATGTACAGTATATAGTATATATTTGGTGACATTTGATATTTTATATACAGTATATAATATATATTTGTTAAAATTTGATATTTTATGTAAAGTATATAATATATATTTTTTGAAATTTTATATTTTATGTACAGTATATAATATATATTTGGTGTACTTTGATATTTTATGTACAGTATATAGTATATATTTGGTGACATTTGATATTTTATGTAAAGTGTATAATATATATTTGGTGAAATTTTATATTTTATGTACAGTATATAATATATATTTGGTGTACTTTCATATTTTATGTACAGTATATAGTATATATTTGGTGACATTTGATATTTTATATACAATAAATAAGATATTATTCTTGAAATTTGATATTTTATGTACAGTATATACTATATGTTTGGTGAAATTTGATATTATAGGTACAGTATATAATATATATTTGTTGAAATTTGATATTTTATGTACAGTATATAATATATATTTGGTGAAATTTTATATTTTATGTACAGTATATAAGATATATTTGGTGTACTTTCATATTTTATGTACAGTATATAGTATATATTTGGTGACATTTGATATTTCATATACAGTATATAATATATATTTGTTAAAATTTGATATTTTATGTACAGTATATAATATATATTTTTTGAAATTTTATATTTTATGTACAGTATATAAGATATATTTGGTGTACTTTCATATTTTATGTACAGTATATAGTATATATTTGGTGACATTTGATATTTTATGTACAGTGTATAATATATATTTGATGAAATTTTATATTTTATGTACAGTATATAATATATATTTGGTGTACTTTCATATTTTATGTACAGTATATAGTATATATTTGGTGACATTTGATATTTTATATACAATAAATAAGATATTATTCTTGAAATTTGATATTTTATGTACAGTATATACTATATGTTTGGTGAAATTTGATATTATAGGTACAGTATATAATATATTTTTATTGAAATTTGATATTTTATGTACAGTATATAATATATATTTGGTGAAATTTTATATTTTATGTACAGTATATAAGATATATTTGGTGTACTTTCATATTTTATGTACAGTATATAGTATATATTTGGTGACATTTGATATTTTATATTCAGTATATAATATATATTTGTTAAAATTTGATATTTTATGTACAGTATATAATATATATTTTCTGAAATTTTATATTTTATGTACAGTATATAATATATATTTGGTGTACTTTCATATTTTATGTACAGTATATAGTATATATTTGGTGACATTTGATATTTTATGTACAGTGTATAATATATATTTGGTGAAATTTTATATTTTATGTACAGTATATAATATATATTTGGTGTACTTTCATATTTTATGTACAGTATATAGTATATATTTGGTGACATTTGATATTTTATATACAATAAATAAGATATTATTCTTGAAATTTGATATTTTATGTACAGTATATACTATATGTTTGGTGAAATTTGATATTATAGGTACAGTATATAATATATATTTGTTGAAATTTGATATTTTATGTACAGTATATAATATATATTTGGTGAAATTTTATATTTTATGTACAGTATATAAGATATATTTGGTGTACTTTCATATTTTATGTACAGTATATAGTATATATTTGGTGACATTTGATATTTTATATACAGTATATAATATATATTTGTTAAAATTTGATATTTTATGTACAGTATATACTATATATTTTTTGAAATTTTATATTTTATGTCCAGTATATAAGATATATTTTGTGTACTTTCATATTTTATGTACAGTATATAGCATATATTTGGTGACATTTGATATTTTATGTACAGTGTATAATATATACTTGGTGAAATTTTATATTTTATGTACAGTATATAATATATATTTGGTGTACTTTCATATTTCATGTACAGTATATAGTATATATTTGGTGACATTTGATATTTTATATACAATAAATAAGATATTATTCTTGAAATTTGATATTTTATGTACAGTATATACTATATGTTTGGTGAAATTTGATATTATAGGTACAGTATATAATATATATTTGTTGAAATTTGATATTTTATGTACAGTATATAATATATATTTGGTGAAATTTTATATTTTATGTACAGTATATGAGATATATTTGGTGTACTTTCATATTTTATGTACAGTATATAGTATATATTTGGTGACATTTGATATTTTATATACAGTATATAATATATATTTGTTAAAATTTGATATTTTATGTAAAGTATATAATATATATTTTTTGAAATTTTATATTTTATGTACAGTATATAATATATATTTGGTGTACTTTCATATTTTATGTACAGTATATAGTATATATTTGGTGACATTTGATATTTTATGTACAGTGTATAATATATATTTGGTGAAATTTTATATTTTATGTACAGTATATAATATATATTTGGTGTACTTTCATATTTTATGTACAGTATATAGTATATATTTGGTGACATTTGATATTTTATATACAATAAATAAGATATTATTCTTGAAATTTGATATTTTATGTACAGTATATACTATATGTTTGGTGAAATTTGATATTATAGGTACAGTATATAATATATATTTGTTGAAATTTGATATTTTATGTACAGTATATAATATATATTTGGTGAAATTTTATATTTTATGTACAGTATATAAGATATATTTGGTGTACTTTCATATTTTATGTACAGTATATATTATATATTTGGTGACATTTGATATTTTATATACAGTATATAATATATATTTGTTAAAATTTGATATTTTATGTACAGTATATAATATATATTTTTTGAAATTTTATATTTTATGTACAGTATATAAGATATATTTTGTGTACTTTCATATTTTATGTACAGTATGTAGCATATATTTGGTGACATTTGATATTTTATGTACAGTGTATAATATATACTTGGTGAAATTTTATATTTTATGTACAGTATATAATATATATTTGGTGTACTTTCATATTTCATGTACAGTATATAGTATATATTTGGTGACATTTGATATTTTATATACAATAAATAAGATATTATTCTTGAAATTTGATATTTTATGTACAGTATATACTATATGTTTGGTGAAATTTGATATTATAGGTACAGTATATAATATATATTTGTTGAAATTTGATATTTTATGTACAGTATATAATATATATTTGGTGAAATTTTATATTTTATGTACAGTATATAAGATATATTTGGTGTACTTTCATATTTTATGTACAGTATATAGTATATATTTGGTGACATTTGATATTTTATACACAGTATATAATATATATTTGTTGAAATTTGATATTTTATGTACAGTATATAATATATATTTTTTGAAATTTTATATTTTATGTACAGTATATAATATATATTTGGTGTACTTTCATATTTTATGTACAGTATATAGTATATATTTGGTGACATTTGATATTTTATGTACAGTGTATAATATATATTTGATGAAATTTTATATTTTATGTACAGTATATAATATATATTTGGTGTACTTTCATATTTTATGTACAGTATATAGTATATATTTGGTGACATTTGATATTTTATATACAATAAATAAGATATTATTCTTGAAATTTGATATTTTATGTACAGTATATACTATATGTTTGGTGAAATTTGATATTATAGGTACAGTATATAATATATATTTATTGAAATTTGATATTTTATGTACAGTATATAATATATATTTGGTGAAATTTTATATTTTATGTACAGTATATAAGATATATTTGGTGTACTTTCATATTTTATGTACAGTATATAGCATATATTTGGTGACATTTGATATTTTATGTACAGTGTATAATATATACTTGGTGAAATTTTATATTTTATGTACAGTATATAATATATATTTGGTGTACTTTCATATTTCATGTACAGTATATAGTATATATTTGGTGACATTTGATATTTTATATACAATAAATAAGATATTATTCTTGAAATTTGATATTTTATGTACAGTATATACTATATGTTTGGTGAAATTTGATATTATAGGTACAGTATATAATATATATTTGTTGAAATTTGATATTTTATGTACAGTATATAATATATATTTGGTGAAATTTTATATTTTATGTACAGTATATAAGATATATTTGGTGTACTTTCATATTTTATGTACAGTATATAGTATATATTTGGTGACATTTGATATTTTATATACAGTATATAATATATATTTGTTAAAATTTGATATTTTATGTAAAGTATATAATATATATTTTTTGAAATTTTATATTTTATGTACAGTATATAATATATATTTGGTGTACTTTCATATTTTATGTACAGTATATAGTATATATGGTGACATTTGATATTTTATGTACAGTGTATAATATATATTTGGTGAAATTTTATATTTTATGTACAGTATATAATATATATTTGGTGTACTTTCATATTTTATGTACAGTATATAGTATATATTTGGTGACATTTGATATTTTATATACAATAAATAAGATATTATTCTTGAAATTTGATATTTTATGTACAGTATATACTATATGTTTGGTGAAATTTGATATTATAGGTACAGTATATAATATATATTTGTTGAAATTTAATATTTTATGTACAGTACATAATATATATTTGGTGAAATTTTATATTTTATGTACAGTATATAAGATATATTTGGTGTACTTTCATATTTTATGTACAGTATATAGTATATATTTGGTGACATTTGATATTTTATATACAGTATATAATATATATTTGTTAAAATTTGATATTTTATGTACAGTATATAATATATATTTTTTGAAATTTTATATTTTATGTACAGTATATAAGATATATTTTGTGTACTTTCATATTTTATGTACAGTATGTAGCATATATTTGGTGACATTTGATATTTTATGTACAGTGTATAATATATACTTGGTGAAATTTTATATTTTATGTACAGTACATAATATATATTTGGAGTACTTTCATATTTCATGTACAGTATATAGTATATATTTGGTGACATTTGATATTTTATATACAATAAATAAGATATTATTCTTGAAATTTGATATTTTATGTACAGTATATACTATATGTTTGGTGAAATTTGATATTATAGGTACAGTATATAATATATATTTGTTGAAATTTGATATTTTATGTACAGTATATAATATATATTTGGTGAAATTTTATATTTTATGTACAGTATATAAGATATATTTGGTGTACTTTCATATTTTATGTACAGTATATAGTATATATTTGGTGACATTTGATATTTTATATACAGTATATAATATATATTTGTTAAAATTTGATATTTTATGTACAGTATATAATATATATTTTTTGAAATTTTATATTTTATGTCCAGTATATAAGATATATTTTGTGTACTTTCATATTTTATGTACAGTATATAGCATATATTTGGTGACATTTGATATTTTATGTACAGTGTATAATATATACTTGGTGAAATTTTATATTTTATGTACAGTATATAATATATATTTGGTGTACTTTCATATTTCATGTACAGTATATAGTATATATTTGGTGACATTTGATATTTTATATACAATAAATAAGATATTATTCTTGAAATTTGATATTTTATGTACAGTATATACTATATGTTTGGTGAAATTTGATATTATAGGTACAGTATATAATATATATTTGTTGAAATTTGATATTTTATGTACAGTATATAATATATATTTGGTGAAATTTTATATTTTATGTACAGTATATAAGATATATTTGGTGTACTTTCATATTTTATGTACAGTATATAGTATATATTTGGTGACATTTGATATTTTATATACAGTATATAATATATATTTGTTAAAATTTGATATTTTATGTAAAGTATATAATATATATTTTTTGAAATTTTATATTTTATGTACAGTATATAATATATATTTGGTGTACTTTCATATTTTATGTACAGTATATAGTATATATTTGGTGACATTTGATATTTTATGTACAGTGTATAATATATATTTGGTGAAATTTTATATTTTATGTACAGTATATAATATATATTTGGTGTACTTTCATATTTTATGTACAGTATATAGTATATATTTGGTGACATTTGATATTTTATATACAATAAATAAGATATTATTCTTGAAATTTGATATTTTATGTACAGTATATACTATATGTTTGGTGAAATTTGATATTATAGGTACAGTATATAATATATATTTGTTGAAATTTAATATTTTATGTACAGTATATAATATATATTTGGTGAAATTTTATATTTTATGTACAGTATATAAGATATATTTGGTGTACTTTCATATTTTATGTACAGTATATAGTATATATTTGGTGACATTTGATATTTTATATACAGTATATAATATATATTTGTTAAAATTTGATATTTTATGTACAGTATATAATATATATTTTTTGAAATTTTATATTTTATGTACAGTATATAAGATATATTTTGTGTACTTTCATATTTTATGTACAGTATGTAGCATATATTTGGTGACATTTGATATTTTATGTACAGTGTATAATATATACTTGGTGAAATTTTATATTTTATGTACAGTATATAATATATATTTGGTGTACTTTCATATTTCATGTACAGTATATAGTATATATTTGGTGACATTTGATATTTTATATACAATAAATAAGATATTATTCTTGAAATTTGATATTTTATGTACAGTATATACTATATGTTTGGTGAAATTTGATATTATAGGTACAGTATATAATATATATTTGTTGAAATTTGATATTTTATGTACAGTATATAATATATATTTGGTGAAATTTTATATTTTATGTACAGTATATAAGATATATTTGGTGTACTTTCATATTTTATGTACAGTATATAGTATATATTTGGTGACATTTGATATTTTATACACAGTATATAATATATATTTGTTGAAATTTGATATTTTATGTACAGTATATAATATATATTTTTTGAAATTTTATATTTTATGTACAGTATATAAGATATATTTGGTGTACTTTCATATTTTATTTACAGTATATAGTATATATTTGGTGACATTTGATATTTTATGTACAGTGTATAATATATATTTGATGAAATTTTATATTTTATGTACAGTATATAATATATATTTGGTGTACTTTCATATTTTATGTACAGTATATAGTATATATTTGGTGACATTTGATATTTTATATACAATAAATAAGATATTATTCTTGAAATTTGATATTTTATGTACAGTATATACTATATGTTTGGTGAAATTTGATATTATAGGTACAGTATATAATATATATTTATTGAAATTTGATATTTTATGTACAGTATATAATATATATTTGGTGAAATTTTATATTTTATGTACAGTATATAAGATATATTTGGTGTACTTTCATATTTTATGTACAGTATATAGTATATATTTGGTGACATTTGATATTTTATATTCAGTATATAATATATATTTGTTAAAATTTGATATTTTATGTACAGTATATAATATATATTTTTTGAAATTTTATATTTTATGTCCAGTATATAAGATATATTTTGTGTACTTTCATATTTTATGTACAGTATATAGCATATATTTGGTGACATTTGATATTTTATGTACAGTGTATAATATATACTTGGTGAAATTTTATATTTTATGTACAGTATATAATATATATTTGGTGTACTTTCATATTTCATGTACAGTATATAGTATACATTTGGTGACATTTGATATTTTATATACAATAAATAAGATATTATTCTTGAAATTTGATATTTTATGTACAGTATATACTATATGTTTGGTGAAATTTGATATTATAGGTACATTATATAATATATATTTGTTGAAATTTGATATTTTATGTACAGTATATAATATATATTTGGTGAAATTTTATATTTTATGTACAGTATATAAGATATATTTGGTGTACTTTCATATTTTATGTACAGTATATAGTATATATTAGGTGACATTTGATATTTTATATACAGTATATAATATATATTTGTTAAAATTTGATATTTTATGTAAAGTATATAATATATATTTTTTGAAATTTTATATTTTATGTACAGTATATAATATATATTTGGTGTACTTTCATATTTTATGTACAGTATATAGTATATATTTGGTGACATTTGATATTTTATGTACAGTGTATAATATATATTTGGTGAAATTTTATATTTTATGTACAGTATATAATATATATTTGGTGTACTTTCATATTTTATGTACAGTATATAGTATATATTTGCTGACATTTGATATTTTATATACAATAAATAAGATATTATTCTTGAAATTTGATATTTTATGTACAGTATATACTATATGTTTGGTGAAATTTGATATTATAGGTACAGTATATAATATATATTTGTTGAAATTTGATATTTTATGTACAGTATATAATATATATTTGGTGAAATTTTATATTTTATGTACAGTATATAAGATATATTTGGTGTACTTTCATATTTTATGTACAGTATATAGTATATATTTGGTGACATTTGATATTTTATATACAGTATATAATATATATTTGTTAAAATTTGATATTTTATGTACAGTATATAATATATATTTTTTGAAATTTTATATTTTATGTACAGTATATAAGATATATTTTGTGTACTTTCATATTTTATGTACAGTATATAGCATATATTTGGTGACATTTGATATTTTATGTACAGTGTATAATATATACTTGGTGAAATTTTATATTTTATGTACAGTATATAATATATATTTGGTGTACTTTCATATTTCATGTACAGTATATAGTATATATTTGGTGACATTTGATATTTTATATACAATAAATAAGATATTATTCTTGAAATTTGATATTTTATGTACAGTATATACTATATGTTTGGTGAAATTTGATATTATAGGTACAGTATATAATATATATTTGTTGAAATTTGATATTTTATGTACAGTATATAATATATATTTGGTGAAATTTTATATTTTATGTACAGTATATAAGATATATTTGGTGTACTTTCATATTTTATGTACAGTATATAGTATATATTTGGTGACATTTGATATTTCATATACAGTATATAATATATATTTGTTAAAATTTGATATTTTATGTAAAGTATATAATATATATTTTTTGAAATTTTATATTTTATGTACAGTATATAATATATATTTGGTGTACTTTCATATTTTATGTACAGTATATGGTATATATTTGGTGACATTTGATATTTTATGTACAGTGTATAATATATATTTGGTGAAATTTTATATTTTATGTACAGTATATAATATATATTTGGTGTACTTTCATATTTTATGTACAGTATATAGTATATATTTGGTGACATTTGATATTTTATATACAATAAATAAGATATTATTCTTGAAATTTGATATTTTATGTACAGTATATACTATATGTTTGGTGAAATTTGATATTATAGGTACAGTATATAATATATATTTGTTGAAATTTGATATTTTATGTACAGTATATAATATATATTTGGTGAAATTTTATATTTTATGTACAGTATATAAGATATATTTGGTGTACTTTAATATTTTATGTACAGTATATAGTATATATTTGGTGACATTTGATATTTTATATACTGTATATAATATATATTTGTTAAAATTTGATATTTTATGTACAGTATATAATATATATTTTTTGAAATTTTATATTTTATGTACAGTATATAATATATATTTGGTGTACTTTCATATTTTATGTACAGTATATAGTATATATTTGGTGACATTTGATATTTTATGTACAGTGTATAATATATATTTGATGAAATTTTATATTTTATGTACAGTATATAATATATATTTGGTGTACTTTCATATTTTATGTACAGTATATAGTATATATTTGGTGACATTTGATATTTTATATACAATAAATAAGATATTATTCTTGAAATTTGATATTTTATGTACAGTATATACTATATGTTTGGTGAAATTTGATATTATAGGTACAGTATATAATATATATTTATTGAAATTTGATATTTTATGTACAGTATATAATATATATTTGGTGAAATTTTATATTTTATGTACAGTATATAAGATATATTTGGTGTACTTTCATATTTTATGTACAGTATATAGTATATATTTGGTGACATTTGATATTTTATATTCAGTATAAAATATATATTTGTTAAAATTTGATATTTTATGTACAGTATATAATATATATTTTCTGAAATTTTATATTTTATGTACAGTATATAATATATATTTGGTGTACTTTCATATTTTATGTACAGTATATAGTATATATTTGGTGACATTTGATATTTTATGTACAGTGTATAATATATATTTGGTGAAATTTTATATTTTATGTACAGTATATAATATATATTTGGTGTACTTTCATATTTTATGTACAGTATATAGTATTTATTTGGTGACATTTGATATTTTATATACAATAAATAAGATATTATTCTGGAAATTTTATATTTTATGTACAGTATATACTATATGTTTGGTGAAATTTGATATTATAGGTACAGTATATAATATATATTTGTTGAAATTTGATATTTTATGTACAGTATATAATATATATTTGGTGAAATTTTATATTTTATGTACAGTATAAAAGATATATTTGGTGTACTTTCATATTTTATGTACAGTATATAGTATATATTTGGTGACATTTGATATTTTATATACAGTATATAATATATATTTGTTAAAATTTGATATTTTATGTAAAGTATATAATATATATTTTTTGAAATTTTATATTTTATGTACAGTATATAATATATATTTGGTGTACTTTCATATTTTATGTACAGTATATAGTATATATTTGGTGACATTTGATATTTTATGTACAGTGTATAATATATATTTGGTGAAATTTTATATTTTATGTACAGTATATAATATATATTTGGTGTACTTTCATATTTTATGTACAGTATATAGTATATATTTGGTGACATTTGATATTTTATATACAATAAATAAGATATTATTCTTGAAATTTGATATTTTATGTACAGTATATACTATATGTTTGGTGAAATTTGATATTATAGGTACAGTATATAATATATATTTGTTGAAATTTGATATTTTATGTACAGTATATAATATATATTTGGTGAAATTTTATATTTTATGTACAGTATATAAGATATATTTGGTGTACTTTCATATTTTATGTACAGTATATAGTATATATTTGGTGACATTTGATATTTTATATACAGTATATAATATATATTTGTTAAAATTTGATATTTTATGTACAGTATATAATATATATTTTTTGAAATTTTATATTTTATGTCCAGTATATAAGATATATTTTGTGTACTTTCATATTTTATGTACAGTATATAGCATATATTTGGTGACATTTGATATTTTATGTACAGTGTATAATATATACTTGGTGAAATTTTATATTTTATGTACAGTATATAATATATATTTGGTGTACTTTCATATTTCATGTACAGTATATAGTATATATTTGGTGACATTTGATATTTTATATACAATAAATAAGATACTATTCTTGAAATTTGATATTTTATGTACAGTATATACTATATGTTTGGTGAAATTTGATATTATAGGTACATTATATAATATATATTTGTTGAAATTTGATATTTTATGTACAGTATATAATATATATTTGGTGAAATTTTATATTTTATGTACAGTATATAAGATATATTTGGTGTACTTTCATATTTTATGTACAGTATATAGTATATATTTGGTGACATTTGATATTTTATATACAGTATATAATATATATTTGTTAAAATTTGATATTTTATGTAAAGTATATAATGTATATTTTTTGAAATTTGATATTTTATGTACAGTATATAATATATATTTTCTGAAATTTTATATTTTATGTACAGTATATAATATATATTTGGTGTACTTTCATATTTTATGTACAGTATATAGTATATATTTGGTGACATTTGATATTTTATGTACAGTGTATAATATATATTTGGTGAAATTTTATATTTTATGTACAGTATATAATATATATTTCGTGTACTTTCATATTTTATGTACAGTATATAGTATATATTTGGTGACATTTGATATTTTATATACAATAAATAGGATATTATTCTTGAAATTTGATATTTTATGTACAGTACATACTATATGTTTGGTGAAATTTGATATTATAGGTACAGTATATAATATATATTTGTTGAAATTTGATATTTTATGTACAGTATATAATATATATTTGGTGAAATTTTATATTTTATGTACAGTATATAAGATATATTTGGTGTACTTTAATATTTTATGTACAGTATATAGTATATATTTGGTGACATTTGATATTTTATATACAGTATATAATATATATTTGTTAAAATTTGATATTTTATGTACAGTATATAATATATATTTTTTGAAATTTTATATTTTATGTACAGTATATAATATATATTTGGTGTACTTTCATATTTTATGTACAGTATATAGTATATATTTGGTGACATTTGATATTTTATGTACAGTGTATAATATATATTTGATGAAATTTTATATTTTATGTACAGTATATAATATATATTTGGTGTACTTTCATATTTTATGTACAGTATATAGTATATATTTGGTGACATTTGATATTTTATATACAATAAATAAGATATTATTCTTGAAATTTGATATTTTATGTACAGTATATACTATATGTTTGGTGAAATTTGATATTATAGGTACAGTATATAATATATATTTATTGAAATTTGATATTTTATGTACAGTATATAATATATATTTGGTGAAATTTTATATTTTATGTACAGTATATAAGATATATTTGGTGTACTTTCATATTTTATGTACAGTATATAGTATATATTTGGTGACATTTGATATTTTATATTCAGTATATAATATATATTTGTTAAAATTTGATATTTTATGTACAGTATATAATATATATTTTCTGAAATTTTATATTTTATGTACAGCATATAATATATATTTGGTGTACTTTCATATTTTATGTACAGTATATAGTATATATTTGGTGACATTTGATATTTTATGTACAGTGTATAATATATATTTGGTGAAATTTTATATTTTATGTACAGTATATAATATATATTTGGTGTACTTTCATATTTTATGTACAGTATATAGTATATATTTGGTGACATTTGATATTTTATATACAATAAATAAGATATTATTCTTGAAATTTGATATTTTATGTACAGTATATACTATATGTTTGGTGAAATTTGATATTATAGGTACAGTATATAATATATATTTGTTGAAATTTGATATTTTATGTACAGTATATAATATATATTTGGTGAAATTTTATATTTTATGTACAGTATATAAGATATATTTGGTGTACTTTCATATTTTATGTACAGTATATAGTATATATTTGGTGACATTTGATATTTTATATACAGTATATAATATATATTTGTTAAAATTTGATATTTTATGTACAGTATATAATATATATTTTTTGAAATTTTATATTTTATGTCCAGTATATAAGATATATTTTGTGTACTTTCATATTTTATGTACAGTATATAGCATATATTTGGTGACATTTGATATTTTATGTACAGTGTATGATATATACTTGGTGAAATTTTATATTTTATGTACAGTATATAATATATATTTGGTGTACTTTCATATTTCATGTACAGTATATAGTATATATTTGGTGACATTTGATAGTTTATATACAATAAATAAGATATTATTCTTGAAATTTGATATTTTATGTACAGTATATACTATATGTTTGGTGAAATTTGATATTATAGGTACAGTATATAATATATATTTGTTGAAATTTGATATTTTATGTACAGTATACAATATATATTTGGTGAAATTTTATATTTTATGTACAGTATATAAGATATATTTGGTGTACTTTCATATTTTATGTACAGTATATAGTATATATTTGGTGACATTTGATATTTTATATACAGTATATAATATATATTTGTTAAAATTTGATATTTTATGTAAAGTATATAATATATATTTTTTGAAATTTTATATTTTATGTACAGTATATAATATATATTTGGTGTACTTTCATATTTTATGTACAGTATATAGTATATATTTGGTGACATTTGATATTTTATGTACAGTGTATAATATATATTTGATGAAATTTTATATTTTATGTACAGTATATAATATATATTTGGTGTACTTTCATATTTTATGTACAGTATATAGTATATATTTGGTGACATTTGATATTTTATGTACAGTGTATAATATATATTTGATGAAATTTTATATTTTATGTACAGTATATAATATATATTTGGTGTACTTTCATATTTTATGTACAGTATATAGTATATATTTGGTGACATTTGATATTTTATATACAATAAATAAGATATTATTCTTGAAATTTGATATTTTATGTACAGTATATACTATATGTTTGGTGAAATTTGATATTATAGGTACAGTATATAATATATATTTATTGAAATTTGATATTTTATGTACAGTATATAATATATATTTGGTGAAATTTTATATTTTATGTACAGTATATAAGATATATTTGGTGTACTTTCATATTTTATGTACAGTATATAGTATATATTTGGTGACATTTGATATTTTATATTCAGTATATAATATATATTTGTTAAAATTTGATATTTTATGTACAGTATATAATATATATTTTCTGAAATTTTATATTTTATGTACAGTATATAATATATATTTGGTGTACTTTCATATTTTATGTACAGTATATAGTATATATTTGGTGACATTTGATATTTTATGTACAGTGTATAATATATATTTGGTGAAATTTTATATTTTATGTACAGTATATAATATATATTTGGTGTACTTTCATATTTTATGTACAGTATATATTATATATTTGGTGACATTTGATATTTTATATACAATAAATAAGATATTATTCTTGAAATTTGATATTTTATGTACAGTATATACTATATGTTTGGTGAAATTTGATATTATAGGTACAGTATATAATATATATTTGTTGAAATTTGATATTTTATGTACAGTATATAATATATATTTGGTGAAATTTTATATTTTATGTACAGTATATAAGATATATTTGGTGTACTTTCATATTTTATGTACAGTATATAGTATATATTTGGTGACATTTGATATTTTATATACAGTATATAATATATATTTGTTAAAATTTGATATTTTATGTACAGTATATAATATATATTTTTTGAAATTTTATATTTTATGTACAGTATATAATATATATTTGGTGTACTTTCATATTTTATGTACAGTATATAGTATATATTTGGTGACATTTGAAATTTTATGTACAGTGTATAATATATATTTGATGAAATTTTATATTTTATGCACAGTATATAATATATATTTGGTGTACTTTCATATTTTATGTACAGTATATAGTATATATTTGGTGACATTTGATATTTTATATACAATAAATAAGATATTATTCTTGAAATTTGATATTTTATGTACAGTATATACTATATGTTTGGTGAAATTTGATATTATAGGTACAGTATATAATATATATTTATTGAAATTTGATATTTTATGTACAGTATATAATATATATTTGGTGAAATTTTATATTTTATGTACAGTATATAAGATATATTTGGTGTACTTTCATATTTTATGTACAGTATATAGTATATATTTGGTGACATTTGATATTTTATATTCAGTATATAATATATATTTGTTAAAATTTGATATTTTATGTACAGTATATAATATATATTTTCTGAAATTTTATATTTTATGTACAGTATATAATATATATTTGGTGTACTTTCATATTTTATGTACAGTATATAGTATATATTTGGTGACATTTGATATTTTATGTACAGTGTATAATATATATTTGGTGAAATTTTATATTTTATGTACAGTATATAATATATATTTGGTGTACTTTCATATTTTATGTACAGTATATAGTATATATTTGGTGACATTTGATATTTTATATACAATAAATAAGATATTATTCTTGAAATTTGATATTTTATGTACAGTATATACTATATGTTTGGTGAAATTTGATATTATAGGTACAGTATATAATATATATTTATTGAAATTTGATATTTTATGTACAGTATATAATATATATTTGGTGAAATTTTATATTTTATGTACAGTATATAAGATATATTTGGTGTACTTTCATATTTTATGTACAGTATATAGTATATATTTGGTGACATTTGATATTTTATATTCAGTATATAATATATATTTGTTAAAATTTGATATTTTATGTACAGTATATAATATATATTTTCTGAAATTTTATATTTTATGTACAGTATATAATATATATTTGGTGTACTTTCATATTTTATGTACAGTATATAGTATATATTTGGTGACATTTGATATTTTATGTACAGTGTATAATATATATTTGGTGAAATTTTATATTTTATGTACAGTATATAATATATATTTGGTGTACTTTCATATTTTATGTACAGTATATAGTATATATTTGGTGACATTTGATATTTTATATACAATAAATAAGATATTATTCTTGAAATTTGATATTTTATGTACAGTATATACTATATGTTTGGTGAAATTTGATATTATAGGTACAGTATATAATATATATTTATTGAAATTTGATATTTTATGTACAGTATATAATATATATTTGGTGAAATTTTATATTTTATGTACAGTATATAAGATATTTGGTGTACTTTCATATTTTATGTACAGTATATAGTATATATTTGGTGACATTTGATATTTTATATACAGTATATAATATATATTTGTTAAAATTTGATATTTTATGTAAAGTATATAATATATATTTTTTGAAATTTTATATTTTATGTACAGTATATAATATATATTTGGTGTACTTTCATATTTTATGTACAGTATATAGTATATATTTGGTGACATTTGATATTTTATGTACAGTGTATAATATATATTTGGTGAAATTTTATATTTTATGTACAGTATATTATATATATTTGGTGTACTTTCATATTTTATGTACAGTATATAGTATATATTTGGTGACATTTGATATTTTATATACAATATATAAGATATTATTCTTGAAATTTGATATTTTATGTACAGTATATACTATATGTTTGGTGAAATTTGATATTATAGGTACAGTATATAATATATATTTGTTGAAATTTGATATTTTATGTACAGTATATAATATATATTTGGTGAAATTTTATATTTTATGTACAGTATATAAGATATATTTGGTGTACTTTCATATTTTATGTACAGTATATAGTATATATTTGGTGACATTTGATATTTTATATTCAGTATATAATATATATTTGTTAAAATTTGATATTTTATGTACAGTATATAATATATATTTTCTGAAATTTTATATTTTATGTACAGCATATAATATATATTTGGTGTACTTTCATATTTTATGTACAGTATATAGTATATATTTGGTGACATTTGATATTTTATGTACAGTGTATAATATATATTTGGTGAAATTTTATATTTTATGTACAGTATATAATATATATTTGGTGTACTTTCATATTTTATGTACAGTATATAGTATATATTTGGTGACATTTGATATTTTATATACAATAAATAAGATATTATTCTTGAAATTTGATATTTTATGTACAGTATATACTATATGTTTGGTGAAATTTGATATTATAGGTACAGTATATAATATATATTTGTTGAAATTTGATATTTTATGTACAGTATATAATATATATTTGGTGAAATTTTATATTTTATGTACAGTATATAAGATATATTTGGTGTACTTTCATATTTTATGTACAGTATATAGTATATATTTGGTGACATTTGATATTTTATATACAGTATATAATATATATTTGTTAAAATTTGATATTTTATGTATAGTATATAATATATATTTTTTGAAATTTTATATTTTATGTCCAGTATATAAGATATATTTTGTGTACTTTCATATTTTATGTACAGTATATAGCATATATTTGGTGACATTTGATATTTTATGTACAGTGTATGATATATACTTGGTGAAATTTTATATTTTATGTACAGTATATAATATATATTTGGTGTACTTTCATATTTCATGTACAGTATATAGTATATATTTGGTGACATTTGATAGTTTATATACAATAAATAAGATATTATTCTTGAAATTTGATATTTTATGTACAGTATATACTATATGTTTGGTGAAATTTGATATTATAGGTACAGTATATAATATATATTTCTTGAAATTTGATATTTTATGTACAGTATATAATATATATTTGGTGAAATTTTATATTTTATGTACAGTATATAAGATATATTTGGTGTACTTTCATATTTTATGTACAGTATATAGTATATATTTGGTGACATTTGATATTTTATATACAGTATATAATATATATTTGTTAAAATTTGATATTTTATGTAAAGTATATAATATATATTTTTTGAAATTTTATATTTTATGTACAGTATATAATATATATTTGGTGTACTTTCATATTATATGTACAGTATATAGTATATATTTGGTGACATTTGATATTTTATGTACAGTGTATAATATATATTTGATGAAATTTTATATTTTATGTACAGTATATAATATATATTTGGTGTACTTTCATATTTTATGTACAGTATATAGTATATATTTGGTGACATTTGATATTTTATATACAATAAATAAGATATTATTCTTGAAATTTGATATTTTATGTACAGTATATACTATATGTTTGGTGAAATTTGATATTATAGGTACAGTATATAATATATATTTATTGAAATTTGATATTTTATGTACAGTATATAATATATATTTGGTGAAATTTTATATTTTATGTACAGTATATAAGATATATTTGGTGTACTTTCATATTTTATGTACAGTATATAGTATATATTTGGTGACATTTGATATTTTATATTCAGTATATAATATATATTTGTTAAAATTTGATATTTTATGTACAGTATATAATATATATTTTCTGAAATTTTATATTTTATGTACAGTATATAATATATATTTGGTGTACTTTCATATTTTATGTACAGTATATAGTATATATTTGGTGACATTTGATATTTTATGTACAGTGTATAATATATATTTGGTGAAATTTTATATTTTATGTACAGTATATAATATATATTTGGTGTACTTTCATATTTTATGTACAGTATATAGTATATATTTGGTGACATTTGATATTTTATATACAATAAATAAGATATTATTCTTGAAATTTGATATTTTATGTACAGTATATACTATATGTTTGGTGAAATTTGATATTATAGGTACAGTATATAATATATATTTGTTGAAATTTGATATTTTATGTACAGTATATAATATATATTTGGTGAAATTTTATATTTTATGTACAGTATATAAGATATATTTGGTGTACTTTCATATTTTATGTACAGTATATAGTATATATGGTGACATTTGATATTTTATATACAGTATATAATATATATTTGTTAAAATTTGATATTTTATGTACAGTATATAATATATATTTTTTGAAATTTTATATTTTATGTCCAGTATATAATATATATTTGGTGTACTTTCATATTTTATGTACAGTATATAGTATATATTTGGTGACATTTGAAATTTTATGTACAGTGTATAATATATATTTGGTGAAATTTTATATTTTATGTACAGTATATAATATATATTTGGTGTACTTTCATATTTTATGTACAGTATATAGTATATATTTGGTGACATTTGATATTTTATATACAATATATAAGATATTATTCTTGAAATTTGATATTTTATGTACAGTATATACTATATGTTTGGTGAAATTTGATATTATAGGTACAGTATATAATATATATTTGTTGAAATTTGATATTTTATGTACAGTATATAATATATATTTGGTGAAATTTTATATTTTATGTACAGTATATAAGATATATTTGGTGTACTTTCATATTTTATGTACAGTATATAGTATATATTTGGTGACATTTGATATTTTATATACAGTATATAATATATATTTGTTAAAATTTGATATTTTATGTAAAGTATATAATATATATTTTTTGAAATTTTATATTTTATGTACAGTATATAATATATATTTGGTGTACTTTCATATTTTATGTACAGTATATAGTATTTATTTGGTGACATTTGATATTTTATGTACAGTGTATAATATATATTTGGTGAAATTTTATATTTTATGTACAGTATATAATATATATTTGGTGTACTTTCATATTTTATGTACAGTATATAGTATATATTTGGTGACATTTGGTATTTTATATACAATAAATAAGATATTATTCTTGAAATTTGATATTTTATGTACAGTATATACTATATGTTTGGTGAAATTTGATATTATAGGTACAGTATATAATATATATTTGTTGAAATTTGATATTTTATGTACAGTATATAATATATATTTGGTGAAATTTTATATTTTATGTACAGTATATAAGATATATTTGGTGTACTTTAATATTTTATGTACAGTATATAGTATATATTTGGTGACATTTGATATTTTATATACAGTATATAATATATATTTGTTAAAATTTGATATTTTATGTACAGTATATAATATATATTTTTTGAAATTTTATATTTTATGTACAGTATATAATATATATTTGGTGTACTTTCATATTTTATGTACAGTATATAGCATATATTTGGTGACATTTGATATTTTATGTACAGTGTATAAAATATATTTGATGAAATTTTATATTTTATGTACAGTATATAATATATATTTGGTGTACTTTCATATTTCATGTACAGTATATAGTATATATTTGGTGATATTTGATATTTTATATACAATAAATAAGATATTATTCTTGAAATTTGATATTTTATGTACAGTATATACTATATGTTTGGTGAAATTTGATATTATAGGTACAGTATATAATATATATTTATTGAAATTTGATATTTTATGTACAGTATATAATATATATTTGGTGAAATTTTATACTTTATGTACAGTATATAAGATATATTTGGTGTACTTTCATATTTTATGTACAGTATATAGTATATATTTGGTGACATTTGATATTTTATATTCAGTATATAATATATATTTGTTAAAATTTGATATTTTATGTACAGTATATAATATATATTTTCTGAAATTTTATATTTTATGTACAGTATATAATATATATTTGGTGTACTTTCATATTTTATGTACAGTATATAGTATATATTTGGTGACATTTGATATTTTATGTACAGTGTATAATATATATTTGGTGAAATTTTATATTTTATGTACAGTATATAATATATATTTGGTGTACTTTCATATTTTATGTACAGTATATAGTATATATTTGGTGACATTTGATATTTTATATACAATAAATAAGATATTATTCTTGAAATTTGATATTTTATGTACAGTATATACTATATGTTTGGTGAAATTTGATATTATAGGTACAGTATATAATATATATTTGTTGAAATTTGATATTTTATGTACAGTATATAATATATATTTGGTGAAATTTTATATTTTATGTACAGTATATAAGATATATTTGGTGTACTTTCATATTTTATGTACAGTATATAGTATATATTTGGTGACATTTGATATTTTATACACAGTATATAATATATATTTGTTGAAATTTGATATTTTATGTACAGTATATAATATATATTTTTTGAAATTTTATATTTTATGTACAGTATATAATATATATTTGGTGTACTTTCATATTTTATGTACAGTATATAGCATATATTTGGTGACATTTGATATTTTATGTACAGTGTATAATATATACTTGGTGAAATTTTATATTTTATGTACAGTATATAATATATATTTGGTGTACTTTCATATTTCATGTACAGTATATAGTATATATTTGGTGACATTTGATATTTTATATACAATAAATAAGATATTATTCTTGAAATTTGATATTTTATGTACAGTATATACTATATGTTTGGTGAAATTTGATATTATAGGTACAGTATATAATATATATTTGTTGAAATTTGATATTTTATGTACAGTATATAATATATATTTGGTGAAATTTTATATTTTATGTACAGTATATAAGATATATTTGGTGTACTTTCATATTTTATGTACAGTATATAGTATATATTTGGTGACATTTGATATTTTATACACAGTATATAATATATATTTGTTGAAATTTGATATTTTATGTACAGTATATAATATATATTTTTTGAAATTTTATATTTTATGTACAGTATATAATATATATTTGGTGTACTTTCATATTTTATGTACAGTATATAGTATATATTTGGTGACATTTGATATTTTATGTACAGTGTATAATATATATTTGGTGAAATTTTATATTTTATGTACAGTATATAATATATATTTGGTGTACTTTCATATTTTATGTACAGTATATAGTATATATTTGGTGACATTTGATATTTTATATACAATAAATAAGATATTATTCTTGAAATTTGATATTTTATGTACAGTATATACTATATGTTTGGTGAAATTTGATATTATAGGTACAGTATATAATATATATTTGTTGAAATTTGATATTTTATGTACAGTATATAATATATATTTGGTGAAATTTTATATTTTATGTACAGTATATAAGATATATTTGGTGTACTTTCATATTTTATGTACAGTATATAGTATATATTTGGTGACATTTGATATTTTATACACAGTATATAATATATATTTGTTGAAATTTGATATTTTATGTACAGTATATAATATATATTTTTTGAAATTTTATATTTTATGTACAGTATATAATATATATTTGGTGTACTTTCATATTTTATGTACAGTATATAGTATATATTTGGTGACATTTGATATTTTATGTACAGTGTATAATATATATTTGGTGAAATTTTATATTTTATGTACAGTATATAAGATATATTTGGTGTACTTTCATATTTTATGTACAGTATATAGTATATATTTGGTGACATTTGATATTTTATATACAGTATATAATATATATTTGTTAAAATTTGATATTTTATGTACAGTATATAATATATATTTTTTGAAATTTTATATTTTATGTACAGTATATAAGATATATTTTGTGTACTTTCATATTTTATGTACAGTATATAGCATATATTTGGTGACATTTGATATTTTATGTACAGTGTATAATATATACTTGGTGAAATTTTATATTTTATGCACAGTATATAATATATATTTGGTGTACTTTCATATTTCATGTACAGTATATAGTATATATTTGGTGACATTTGATATTTTATATACAATAAATAAGATATTATTCTTGAAATTTGATATTTTATGTACAGTATATACTATATGTTTGGTGAAATTTGATATTATAGGTACAGTATATAATATATATTTGTTGAAATTTGATATTTTATGTACAGTATATAATATATATTTGGTGAAATTTTATATTTTATGTACAGTATATAAGATATATTTGGTGTACTTTCATATTTTATGTACAGTATATAGTATATATTTGGTGACATTTGATATTTTATACACAGTATATAATATATATTTGTTGAAATTTGATATTTTATGTACAGTATATATTATATATTTTTTGAAATTTTATATTTTATGTACAGTATATAATATATATTTGGTGTACTTTCATATTTTATGTACAGTATATAGTATATATTTGGTGACATTTGATATTTTATGTACAGTGTATAATATATATTTGGTGAAATTTTATATTTTATGTACAGTATATAATATATATTTGGTGTACTTTCATATTTCATGTACAGTATATAGTATATATTTGGTGACATTTGATATTTTATATACAATAAATAATATATTATTCTTGAAATTTGATATTTTATGTACAGTATATACTATATGTTTGGTGAAATTTGATATTATAGGTACAGTATATAATATATATTAGTTGAAATTTGATATTTTATGTACAGTATATAATATATATTTGGTGAAATTTTATATTTTATGTACAGTATATAAGATATATTTGGTGTACTTTCATATTTTATGTACAGTATATAGTATATATTTGGTGACATTTGATATTTTATATACAGTATATAATATATATTTGTTAAAATTTGATATTTTATGTACAGTATATAATATATATTTTTTGAAATTTTATATTTTATGTACAGTATATAAGATATATTTTGTGTACTTTCATATTTTATGTACAGTATATAGCATATATTTGGTGACATTTGATATTTTATGTACAGTGTATAATATATACTTGGTGAAATTTTATATTTTATGTACAGTATATAATATATATTTGGTGTACTTTCATATTTCATGTACAGTATATAGTATATATTTGGTGACATTTGATATTTTATATACAATAAATAAGATATTATTCTTGAAATTTGATATTTTATGTACAGTATATACTATATGTTTGGTGAAATTTGATATTATAGGTACAGTATATAATATATATTTGTTGAAATTTGATATTTTATGTACAGTATATAATATATATTTGGTGAAATTTTATATTTTATGTACAGTATATAAGATATATTTGGTGTACTTTCATATTTTATGTACAGTATATAGTATATATTTGGTGACATTTGATATTTTATACACAGTATATAATATATATTTGTTGAAATTTGATATTTTATGTACAGTATATAATATATATTTTTTGAAATTTTATATTTTATGTACAGTATATAATATATATTTGGTGTACTTTCATATTTTATGTACAGTATATAGTATATATTTGGTGACATTTGATATTTTATGTACAGTGTATAATATATATTTGGTGAAATTTTATATTTTATGTACAGTATATAATATATATTTGGTGTACTTTCATATTTTATGTACAGTATATAGTATATATTTGGTGACATTTGATATTTTATATACAATAAATAAGATATTATTCTTGAAATTTGATATTTTATGTACAGTATATACTATATGTTTGGTGAAATTTGATATTATAGGTACAGTATATAATATATATTTGTTGAAATTTGATATTTTATGTACAGTATATAATATATATTTGGTGAAATTTTATATTTTATGTACAGAATATAAGATATATTTGGTGTACTTTCATATTTTATGTACAGTATATAGTATATATTTGGTGACATTTGATATTTTATATACAGTATATAATATATATTTGTTAATATTTGATATTTTATGTACAGTATATAATATATATTTTTTGAAATTTTATATTTTATGTCCAGTATATAAGATATATTTTGTGTACTTTCATATTTTATGTACAGTATATAGCATATATTTGGTGACATTTGATATTTTATGTACAGTGTATGATATATACTTGGTGAAATTTTATATTTTATGTACAGTATATAATATATATTTGGTGTACTTTCATATTTCATGTACAGTATATAGTATATATTTGGTGACATTTGATAGTTTATATACAATAAATAAGATATTATTCTTGAAATTTGATATTTTATGTACAGTATATACTATATGTTTGGTGAAATTTGATATTATAGGTACAGTATATAATATATATTTGTTGAAATTTGATATTTTATGTACAGTATATAATATATATTTGGTGAAATTTTATATTTTATGTACAGTATATAAGATATATTTGGTGTACTTTCATATTTTATGTACAGTATATAGTATATATTTGGTGACATTTGATATTTTATATACAGTATATAATATATATTTGTTAAAATTTGATATTTTATGTAAAGTATATAATATATATTTTTTGAAATTTTATATTTTATGTACAGTATATAATATATATTTGGTGTACTTTCATATTATATGTACAGTATATAGTATATATTTGGTGACATTTGATATTTTATGTACAGTGTATAATATATATTTGATGAAATTTTATATTTTATGTACAGTATATAATATATATTTGGTGTACTTTCATATTTTATGTACAGTATATAGTATATATTTGGTGACATTTGATATTTTATATACAATAAATAAGATATTATTCTTGAAATTTGATATTTTATGTACAGTATATACTATATGTTTGGTGAAATTTGATATTATAGGTACAGTATATAATATATATTTATTGAAATTTGATATTTTATGTACAGTATATAATATATATTTGGTGAAATTTTATATTTTATGTACAGTATATAAGATATATTTGGTGTACTTTCATATTTTATGTACAGTATACAGTATATATTTGGTGACATTTGATATTTTATATTCAGTATATAATATATATTTGTTAAAATTTGATATTTTATGTACAGTATATAATATATATTTTCTGAAATTTTATATTTTATGTACAGTATATAATATATATTTGGTGTACTTTCATATTTTATGTACAGTATATAGTATATATTTGGTGACATTTGATATTTTATGTACAGTGTATAATATATATTTGGTGAAATTTTATATTTTATGTACAGTATATAATATATATTTGGTGTACTTTCATATTTTATGTACAGTATATAGTATATATTTGGTGACATTTGATATTTTATATACAATAAATAAGATATTATTCTTGAAATTTGATATTTTATGTACAGTATATACTATATGTTTGGTGAAATTTGATATTATAGGTACAGTATATAATATATATTTGTTGAAATTTGATATTTTATGTACAGTATATAATATATATTTGGTGAAATTTTATATTTTATGTACAGTATATAAGATATATTTGGTGTACTTTCATATTTTATGTACAGTATATAGTATATATTTGGTGACATTTGATATTTTATATACAGTATATAATATATATTTGTTAAAATTTGATATTTTATGTACAGTATATAATATATATTTTTTGAAATTTTATATTTTATGTCCAGTATATAATATATATTTGGTGTACTTTCATATTTTATGTACAGTATATAGTATATATTTGGTGACATTTGAAATTTTATGTACAGTGTATAATATATATTTGGTGAAATTTTATATTTTATGTACAGTATATAATATATATTTGGTGTACTTTCATATTTTATGTACAGTATATAGTATATATTTGGTGACATTTGATATTTTATATACAATAAATAAGATATTATTCTTGAAATTTGATATTTTATGTACAGTATATACTATATGTTTGGTGAAATTTGATATTATAGGTACAGTATATAATATATATTTGTTGAAATTTGATATTTTATGTACAGTATATAATATATATTTGGTGAAATTTTACATTTTATGTACAGTATATAAGATATATTTGGTGTACTTTCATATTTTATGTACAGTATATTGTATATATTTGGTGACATTTGATATTTTATATTCAGTATATAATATATATTTGTTAAAATTTGATATTTTATGTACAGTATATAATATATATTTTCTGAAATTTTATATTTTATGTACAGTATATAATATATATTTGGTGTACTTTCATATTTTATGTACAGTATATAGTATATATTTGGTGACATTTGATATTTTATGTACAGTGTATAATATATATTTGGTGAAATTTTATATTTTATGTACAGTATATAATATATATTTGGTGTACTTTCATATTTTATGTACAGTATATAGTATATATTTGGTGACATTTGATATTTTATATACAATAAATAAGATATTATTCTTGAAATTTGATATTTTATGTACAGTATATACTATATGTTTGGTGAAATTTGATATTATAGGTACAGTATATAATATATATTTGTTGAAATTTGATATTTTATGTACAGTATATAATATATATTTGGTGAAATTTTATATTTTATGTACAGTATATAAGATATATTTGGTGTACTTTCATATTTTATGTACAGTATATAGTATATATTTGGTGACATTTGATATTTTATATACAGTATATAATATATATTTGTTGAAATTTGATATTTTATGTAAAGTATATAATATATATTTTTTGAAATTTTATATTTTATGTACAGTATATAATATATATTTGGTGTACTTTCATATTTTATGTACAGTATATAGTATATATTTGGTGACATTTGATATTTAATGTACAGTGTATAATATATATTTGGTGAAATTTTATATTTTATGTACAGTATATTATATATATTTGGTGTACTTTCATATTTTATGTACAGTATATAGTATATATTTGGTGACATTTGATATTTTATATACAATATATAAGATATTATTCTTGAAATTTGATATTTTATGTACAGTATATACTATATGTTTGGTGAAATTTGATATTATAGGTACAGTATATAATATATATTTGTTGAAATTTGATATTTTATGTACAGTATATAATATATATTTGGTGAAATTTTATATTTTATGTACAGTATATAAGATATATTTGGTGTAATTTCATATTTTATGTACAGTATATAGTATATATTTGGTGACATTTGATATTTTATATACAGTATATAATATATATTTGTTAAAATTTGATATTTTATGTACAGTATATAATATATATTTTTTGAAATTTTATATTTTATGTCCAGTATATAAGATATATTTTGTGTACTTTCATATTTTATGTACAGTATATAGTATATATTTGGTGACATTTGATATTTTATGTACAGTGTATAATATATATTTGATGAAATTTTATATTTTATGTACAGTATATAATATATATTTGGTGTACTTTCATATTTTATGTACAGTATATAGTATATATTTGGTGACATTTGATATTTTATATACAATAAATAAGATATTTTTCTTGAAATTTGATATTTTATGTACAGTATATACTATATGTTTGGTGAAATTTGATATTATAGGTACAGTATATAATATATATTTATTGAAATTTGATATTTTATGTACAGTATATAATATATATTTGGTGAAATTTTATATTTTATGTACAGTATATAAGATATATTTGGTGTACTTTCATATTTTATGTACAGTATATAGTATATATTTGGTGACATTTGATATTTTATATTCAGTATATAATATATATTTGTTAAAATTTGATATTTTATGTACAGTATATAATATATATTTTCTGAAATTTTATATTTTATGTACAGTATATAATATATATTTGGTGTACTTTCATATTTTATGTACAGTATATAGTATATATTTGGTGACATTTGATATTTTATGTACAGTGTATAATATATATTTGGTGAAATTTTATATTTTATGTACAGTATATAATATATATTTGGTGTACTTTCATATTTTATGTACAGTATATAGTATATATTTGGTGACATTTGATATTTTATATACAATAAATAAGATATTATTCTTGAAATTTGATATTTTATGTACAGTATATACTATATGTTTGGTGAAATTTGATATTATAGGTACAGTATATAATATATATTTGTTGAAATTTGATATTTTATGTACAGTATATAATATATATTTGGTGAAATTTTATATTTTATGTACAGTATATAAGATATATTTGGTGTACTTTCATATTTTATGTACAGTATATAGTATATATTTGGTGACATTTGATATTTTATATACAGTATATAATATATATTTGTTAAAATTTGATATTTTATGTACAGTATATAATATATATTTTTTGAAATTTTATATTTTATGTCCAGTATATAAGATATATTTTGTGTACTTTCATATTTTATGTACAGTATATAGCATATATTTGGTGACATTTGATATTTTATGTACAGTGTATAATATATACTTGGTGAAATTTTATATTTTATGTACAGTATATAATATATATTTGGTGTACTTTCATATTTCATGTACAGTATATAGTATATATTTGGTGACATTTGATATTTTATATACAATATATAAGATATTATTCTTGAAATTTGATATTTTATGTACAGTATATACTATATGTTTGGTGAAATTTGATATTATAGGTACAGTATATAATATATATTTGTTGAAATTTGATATTTTATGTACAGTATATAATATATATTTGGTGAAATTTTATATTTTATGTACAGTATATAAGATATATTTGGTGTACTTTCATATTTTATGTACAGTATATAGTATATATTTGGTGACATTTGATATTTTATATACAGTATATAATATATATTTGTTAAAATTTGATATTTTATGTAAAGTATATAATATATATTTTTTGAAATTTTATATTTTATGTACAGTATATAATATATATTTGGTGTACTTTCATATTTTATGTACAGTATATAGTATATATTTGGTGACATTTGATATTTTATGTACAGTGTATAATATATATTTGGTGAAATTTTATATTTTATGTACAGTATATAATATATATTTGGTGTACTTTCATATTTTATGTACAGTATATAGTATATATTTGGTGACATTTGGTATTTTATATACAATAAATAAGATATTATTCTTGAAATTTGATATTTTATGTACAGTATATACTATATGTTTGGTGAAATTTGATATTATAGGTACAGTATATAATATATATTTGTTGAAATTTGATATTTTATGTACAGTATATAATATATATTTGGTGAAATTTTATATTTTATGTACAGTATATAAGATATATTTGGTGTACTTTAATATTTTATGTACAGTATATAGTATATATTTGGTGACATTTGATATTTTATATACAGTATATAATATATATTTGTTAAAATTTGATATTTTATGTACAGTATATAATATATATTTTTTGAAATTTTATATTTTATGTACAGTATATAATATATATTTGGTGTACTTTCATATTTTATGTACAGTATATAGCATATATTTGGTGACATTTGATATTTTATGTACAGTGTATAAAATATATTTGATGAAATTTTATATTTTATGTACAGTATATAATATATATTTGGTGTACTTTCATATTTCATGTACAGTATATAGTATATATTTGGTGACATTTGATATTTTATATACAATAAATAAGATATTATTCTTGAAATTTGATATTTTATGTACAGTATATACTATATGTTTGGTGAAATTTAATATTATAGGTACAGTATATAATATATATTTATTGAAATTTGATATTTTATGTACAGTATATAATATATATTTGGTGAAATTTTATATTTTATGTACAGTATATAAGATATATTTGGTGTACTTTCATATTTTATGTACAGTATATAGTATATATTTGGTGACATTTGATATTTTATATTCAGTATATAATATATATTTGTTAAAATTTGATATTTTATGTACAGTATATAATATATATTTTCTGAAATTTTATATTTTATGTACAGTATATAATATATATTTGGTGTACTTTCATATTTTATGTACAGTATATAGTATATATTTGGTGACATTTGATATTTTATGTACAGTGTATAATATATATTTGGTGAAATTTTATATTTTATGTACAGTATATAATATATATTTGGTGTACTTTCATATTTTATGTACAGTATATAGTATATATTTGGTGACATTTGATATTTTATATACAATAAATAAGATATTATTCTTGAAATTTGATATTTTATGTACAGTATATACTATATGTTTGGTGAAATTTGATATTATAGGTACAGTATATAATATATATTTGTTGAAATTTGATATTTTATGTACAGTATATAATATATATTTGGTGAAATTTTACATTTTATGTACAGTATATAAGATATATTTGGTGTACTTTCATATTTTATGTACAGTATATAGTATATATTTGGTGACATTTGATATTTTATATACAGTATATAATATATATTTGTTAAAATTTGATATTTTATGTGCAGTATATAATATATATTTTTTGAAATTTTATATTTTATGTACAGTATATAAGATATATTTTGTGTACTTTCATATTTTATGTACAGTATATAGCATATATTTGGTGACATTTGATATTTTATGTACAGTGTATAATATATACTTGGTGAAATTTTATATTTTATGTACAGTATATAATATATATTTGGTGTACTTTCATATTTCATGTACAGTATATAGTATATATTTGTTGACATTTGATATTTTATATACAATAAATAAGATATTATTCTTGAAATTTGATATTTTATGTACAGTATATACTATATGTTTGGTGAAATTTGATATTATAGGTACAGTATATAATATATATTTGTTGAAATTTGATATTTTATGTACAGTATATAATATATATTTGGTGAAATTTTATATTTTATGTACAGTATATAAGATATATTTGGTGTACTTTCATATTTTATGTACAGTATATAGTATATATTTGGTGACATTTGATATTTTATACACAGTATATAATATATATTTGTTGAAATTTGATATTTTATGTACAGTATATAATATATATTTTTTGAAATTTTATATTTTATGTACAGTATATAATATATATTTGGTGTACTTTCATATTTTATGTACAGTATATAGTATATATTTGGTGACATTTGATATTTTATGTACAGTGTATAATATATATTTGGTGAAATTTTATATTTTATGTACAGTATATAATATATATTTGGTGTACTTTCATATTTTATGTACAGTATATAGTATATATTTGGTGACATTTGATATTTTATATACAATAAATAAGATATTATTCTTGAAATTTGATATTTTATGTACAGTATATACTATATGTTTGGTGAAATTTGATATTATAGGTACAGTATATAATATATATTTGTTGAAATTTGATATTTTATGTACAGTATATAATATATATTTGGTGAAATTTTATATTTTATGTACAGAATATAAGATATATTTGGTGTACTTTCATATTTTATGTACAGTATATAGTATATATTTGGTGACATTTGATATTTTATATACAGTATATAATATATATTTGTTAATATTTGATATTTTATGTACAGTATATAATATATATTTTTTGAAATTTTATATTTTATGTCCAGTATATAAGATATATTTTGTGTACTTTCATATTTTATGTACAGTATATAGCATATATTTGGTGACATTTGATATTTTATGTACAGTGTATAATATATACTTGGTGAAATTTTATATTTTATGTACAGTATATAATATATATTTGGTGTACTTTCATATTTCATGTACAGTATATAGTATACATTTGGTGACATTTGATATTTTATATACAATAAATAAGATATTATTCTTGAAATTTGATATTTTATGTACAGTATATACTATATGTTTGGTGAAATTTGATATTATAGGTACATTATATAATATATATTTGTTGAAATTTGATATTTTATGTACAGTATATAATATATATTTGGTGAAATTTTATATTTTATGTACAGTATATAATATATATTTGGTGTACTTTCATATTTTATGTACAGTATATAGTATATATTTGGTGACATTTGATATTTTATGTACAGTGTATAATATATATTTGGTGAAATTTTATATTTTATGTACAGTATATAATATATATTTGGTGTACTTTCATATTTTATGTACAGTATATAGTATATATTTGGTGACATTTGATATTTTATATACAATAAATAAGATATTATTCTTGAAATTTGATATTTTATGTACAGTATATACTATATATTTGGTGAAATTTGATATTATAGGTACAGTATATAATATATATTTGTTGAAATTTGATATTTTATGTACAGTATATAATATATATTTGGTGAAATTTTATATTTTATGTACAGTATATAAGATATATTTGGTGTACTTTCATATTTTATGTACAGTATATAGTATATATTTGGTGACATTTGATATTTTATATACAGTATATAATATATATTTGTTAAAATTTGATATTTTATGTACAGTATATAATATATATTTTTTGAAATTTTATATTTTATGTACAGTATATAATATATATTTGGTGTACTTTCATATTTTATGTACAGTATATAGTATATATTTGGTGACATTTGATATTTTATGTACAGTGTATAATATATATTTGATGAAATTTTATATTTTATGTACAGTATATAATATATATTTGGTGTACTTTCATATTTTATGTGCAGTATATAGTATATATTTGGTGACATTTGATATTTTATATACAATAAATAAGATATTATTCTTGAAATTTGATATTTTATGTACAGTATATACTATATGTTTGGTGAAATTTGATATTATAGGTACAGTATATAATATATATTTATTGAAATTTGATATTTTATGTACAGTATATAATATATATTTGGTGAAATTTTATATTTTATGTACAGTATATAAGATATATTTGGTGTACTTTCATATTTTATGTACAGTATATAGTATATATTTGGTGACATTTGATATTTTATATTCAGTATATAATATATATTTGTTAAAATTTGATATTTTATGTACAGTATATAATATATATTTTCTGAAATTTTATATTTTATGTACAGTATATAATATATATTTGGTGTACTTTCATATTTTATGTACAGTATATAGTATATATTTGGTGACATTTGATATTTTATGTACAGTGTATAATATATATTTGGTGAAATTTTATATTTTATGTACAGTATATAATATATATTTGGTGTACTTTCATATTTTATGTACAGTATATAGTATATATTTGGTGACATTTGATATTTTATATACAATAAATAAGATATTATTCTTGAAATTTGATATTTTATGTACAGTATATACTATATGTTTGGTGAAATTTGATATTATAGGTACATTATATAATATATATTTGTTGAAATTTGATATTTTATGTACAGTATATAATATATATTTGGTGAAATTTTATATTTTATGTACAGTATATAAGATATATTTGGTGTACTTTCATATTTTATGTACAGTATATAGTATATATTTGGTGACATTTGATATTTTATATACAGTATATAATATATATTTGTTAAAATTTGATATTTTATGTAAAGTATATAATATATATTTTTTGAAATTTTATATTTTATGTACAGTATATAATATATATTTGGTGTACTTTCATATTTTATGTACAGTATATAGTATATATTTGGTGACATTTGATATTTTATGTACAGTGTATAATATATATTTGGTGAAATTTTATATTTTATGTACAGTATATAATATATATTTGGTGTACTTTCATATTTTATGTACAGTATATAGTATATATTTGGTGACATTTGATATTTTATATACAATAAATAAGATATTATTCTTGAAATTTGATATTTTATGTACAGTATATACTATATGTTTGGTGAAATTTGATATTATAGGTACAGTATATAATATATATTTGTTGAAATTTGATATTTTATGTACAGTATATAATATATATTTGGTGAAATTTTATATTTTATGTACAGTATATAAGATATATTTGGTGTACTTTCATATTTTATGTACAGTATATAGTATATATTTGGTGACATTTGATATTTTATATACAGTATATAATATATATTTGTTAAAATTTGATATTTTATGTACAGTATATAATATATATTTTTTGAAATTTTATATTTTATGTACAGTATATAATATATATTTGGTGTACTTTCATATTTTATGTACAGTATATAGTATATATTTGGTGACATTTGATATTTTATCTACAGTGTATAATATATATTTGATGAAATTTTATATTTTATGTACAGTATATAATATATATTTGGTGTACTTTCATATTTTATGTACAGTATATAGTATATATTTGGTGACATTTGATATTTTATATACAATAAATAAGATATTATTCTTGAAATTTGATATTTTATGTACAGTATATACTATATGTTTGGTGAAATTTGATATTATAGGTACAGTATATAATATATATTTATTGAAATTTGATATTTTATGTACAGTATATAATATATATTTGGTGAAATTTTATATTTTATGTACAGTATATAAGATATATTTGGTGTACTTTCATATTTTATGTACAGTATATAGTATATATTTGGTGACATTTGATATTTTATATTCAGTATATAATATATATTTGTTAAAATTTGATATTTTATGTACAGTATATAATATATATTTTCTGAAATTTTATATTTTATGTACAGTATATAATATATATTTGGTGTACTTTCATATTTTATGTACAGTATATAGTATATATTTGGTGACATTTGATATTTTATGTACAGTGTATAATATATATTTGGTGAAATTTTATATTTTATGTACAGTATATAATATATATTTGGTGTACTTTCATATTTTATGTACAGTATATAGTATATATTTGGTGACATTTGATATTTTATATACAATAAATAAGATATTATTCTTGAAATTTGATATTTTATGTACAGTATATACTATATGTTTGGTGAAATTTGATATTATAGGTACAGTATATAATATATATTTGTTGAAATTTGATATTTTATGTACAGTATATAATATATATTTGGTGAAATTTTATATTTTATGTACAGTATATAAGATATATTTGGTGTACTTTCATATTTTATGTACAGTATATAGTATATATTTGGTGACATTTGATATTTTATATACAGTATATAATATATATTTGTTAAAATTTGATATTTTATGTAAAGTATATAATATATATTTTTTGAAATTTTATATTTTATGTACAGTATATAATATATATTTGGTGTACTTTCATATTTTATGTACAGTATATAGTATATATTTGGTGACATTTGATATTTTATGTACAGTGTATAATATATATTTGGTGAAATTTTATATTTTATGTACAGTATATAATATATATTTGGTGTACTTTCATATTTTATGTACAGTATATAGTACATATTTGGTGACATTTGATATTTTATATACAATAAATAAGATATTATTCTTGAAATTTGATATTTTATGTACAGTATATACTATATGTTTGGTGAAATTTGATATTATAGGTACAGTATATAATATATATTTGTTGAAATTTGATATTTTATGTACAGTATATAATATATATTTGGTGAAATTTTATATTTTATGTACAGTATATAAGATATATTTGGTGTACTTTCATATTTTATGTACAGTATATAGTATATATTTGGTGACATTTGATATTTTATATACAGTATATAATATATATTTGTTAAAATTTGATATTTTATGTAAAGTATATAATATATATTTTTTGAAATTTTATATTTTATGTACAGTATATAATATATATTTGGTGTACTTTCATATTTTATGTACAGTATATAGTATATATTTGGTGACATTTGATATTTTATGTACAGTGTATAATATATATTTGGTGAAATTTTATATTTTATGTACAGTATATAATATATATTTGGTGTACTTTCATATTTTATGTACAGTATATAGTATATATTTGGTGACATTTGATATTTTATATACAATAAATAAGATATTATTCTTGAAATTTGATATTTTATGTACAGTATATACTATATGTTTGGTGAAATTTGATATTATAGGTACAGTATATAATATATATTTGTTGAAATTTGATATTTTATGTACAGTATATAATATATATTTGGTGAAATTTTATATTTTATGTACAGTATATAAGATATATTTGGTGTACTTTCATATTTTATGTACAGTATATAGTATATATTTGGTGACATTTGATATTTTATATACAGTATATAATATATATTTGTTAAAATTTGATATTTTATGTACAGTATATAATATATATTTTTTGAAATTTTATATTTTATGTACAGTATATAATATATATTTGGTGTACTTTCATATTTTATGTACAGTATATAGTATATATTTGGTGACATTTGATATTTTATCTACAGTGTATAATATATATTTGATGAAATTTTATATTTTATGTACAGTATATAATATATATTTGGTGTACTTTCATATTTTATGTACAGTATATAGTATATATTTGGTGACATTTGATATTTTATATACAATAAATAAGATATTATTCTTGAAATTTGATATTTTATGTACAGTATATACTATATGTTTGGTGAAATTTGATATTATAGGTACAGTATATAATATATATTTATTGAAATTTGATATTTTATGTACAGTATATAATATATATTTGGTGAAATTTTATATTTTATGTACAGTATATAAGATATATTTGGTGTACTTTCATATTTTATGTACAGTATATAGTATATATTTGGTGACATTTGATATTTTATATTCAGTATATAATATATATTTGTTAAAATTTGATATTTTATGTACAGTATATAATATATATTTTCTGAAATTTTATATTTTATGTACAGTATATAATATATATTTGGTGTACTTTCATATTTTATGTACAGTATATAGTATATATTTGGTGACATTTGATATTTTATGTACAGTGTATAATATATATTTGGTGAAATTTTATATTTTATGTACAGTATATAATATATATTTGGTGTACTTTCATATTTTATGTACAGTATATAGTATATATTTGGTGACATTTGATATTTTATATACAATAAATAAGATATTATTCTTGAAATTTGATATTTTATGTACAGTATATACTATATGTTTGGTGAAATTTGATATTATAGGTACAGTATATAATATATATTTGTTGAAATTTGATATTTTATGTACAGTATATAATATATATTTGGTGAAATTTTATATTTTATGTACAGTATATAAGATATATTTGGTGTACTTTCATATTTTATGTACAGTATATAGTATATATTTGGTGACATTTGATATTTTATATACAGTATATAATATATATTTGTTAAAATTTGATATTTTATGTACAGTATATAATATATATTTTTTGAAATTTTATATTTTATGTCCAGTATATAAGATATATTTTGTGTACTTTCATATTTTATGTACAGTATATAGCATATATTTGGTGACATTTGATATTTTATGTACAGTGTATAATATATACTTGGTGAAATTTTATATTTTATGTACAGTATATAATATATATTTGGTGTACTTTCATATTTCATGTACAGTATATAGTATATATTTGGTGACATTTGATATTTTATATACAATAAATAAGATATTATTCTTGAAATTTGATATTTTATGTACAGTATATACTATATGTTTGGTGAAATTTGATATTATAGGTACATTATATAATATATATTTGTTGAAATTTGATATTTTATGTACAGTATATAATATATATTTGGTGAAATTTTATATTTTATGTACAGTATATAAGATATATTTGGTGTACTTTCATATTTTATGTACAGTATATAGTATATATTTGGTGACATTTGATATTTTATATACAGTATATAATATATATTTGTTAAAATTTGATATTTTATGTACAGTATATAATATATATTTTTTGAAATTTTATATTTTATGTACAGTATATAATATATATTTGGTGTACTTTCATATTTTATGTACAGTATATAGTATATATTTGGTGACATTTGATATTTTATGTACAGTGTATAATATATATTTGGTGAAATTTTATATTTTATGTACAGTATATAATATATATTTGGTGTACTTTCATATTTTATGTACAGTATATAGTATATATTTGGTGACATTTGATATTTTATATACAATAAATAAGATATTATTCTTGAAATTTGATATTTTATGTACAGTATATACTATATGTTTGGTGAAATTTGATATTATAGGTACAGTATATAATATATATTTGTTGAAATTTGATATTTTATGTACAGTATATAATATATATTTTCTGAAATTTTATATTTTATGTACAGTATATAAGATATATTTGGTGTACTTTCATATTTTATGTACAGTATATAGTATATATTTGGTGACATTTGATATTTTATGTACAGTGTATGATATATATTTGGTGAAATTTTATATTTTATGTACAGTATATAATATATATTTGGTGTACTTTCATATTTTATGTACAGTATATAGTATATATTTGGTGACATTTGATATTTTATATACAATAAATAAGATATTATTCTTGAAATTTGATATTTTATGTACAGTATATACTATATGTTTGGTGAAATTTGATATTATAGGTACAGTATATAATATATATTTGTTGAAATTTGATATTTTATGTACAGTATATAATATATATTTGGTGAAATTTTATATTTTATGTACAGTATATAAGATATATTTGGTGTACTTTCATATTTTATGTACAGTATATAGTATATATTTGGTGACATTTGATATTTTATATACAGTATATAATATATATTTGTTAAAATTTGATATTTTATGTACAGTATATAATATATATTTTTTGAAATTTTATATTTTATATCCAGTATATAAGATATATTTTGTGTACTTTCATATTTTATGTACAGTATATAGCATATATTTGGTGACATTTGATATTTTATGTACAGTGTATAATATATACTTGGTGAAATTTTATATTTTATGTACAGTATATAATATATATTTGGTGTACTTTCATATTTCATGTACAGTATATAGTATATATTTGGTGACATTTGATATTTTATATACAATAAATAAGATATTATTCTTGAAATTTGATATTTTATGTACAGTATATACTATATGTTTGGTGAAATTTGATATTATAGGTACAGTATATAATATATATTTGTTGAAATTTGATATTTTATGTACAGTATATAATATATATTTGGTGAAATTTTATATTTTATGTACAGTATATAAGATATATTTGGTGTACTTTCATATTTTATGTACAGTATATAGTATATATTTGGTGACATTTGATATTTTATATACAGTATATAATATATATTTGTTAAAATTTGATATTTTATGTACAGTATATAATATATATTTTTTGAAATTTTATATTTTATGTACAGTATATAATATATATTTGGTGTACTTTCATATTTTATGTACAGTATATAGTATATATTTGGTGACATTTGATATTTTATGTACAGTGTATAATATATATTTGGTGAAATTTTATATTTTATGTACAGTATATAATATATATTTGGTGTACTTTCATATTTTATGTACAGTATATAGTATATATTTGGTGACATTTGATATTTTATATACAATAAATAAGATATTATTCTTGAAATTTGATATTTTATGTACAGTATATACTATATGTTTGGTGAAATTTGATATTATAGGTACAGTATATAATATATATTTGTTGAAATTTGATATTTTATGTACAGTATATAATATATATTTGGTGAAATTTTATATTTTATGTACAGTATATAAGATATATTTGGTGTACTTTCATATTTTATGTACAGTATATAGTATATATTTGGTGACATTTGATATTTTATATTCAGTATATAATATATATTTGTTAAAATTTGATATTTTATGTACAGTATATAATATATATTTTCTGAAATTTTATATTTTATGTACAGTATATAAGATATATTTGGTGTACTTTCATATTTTATGTACAGTATATAGTATATATTTGGTGACATTTGATATTTTATGTACAGTGTATAATATATATTTGGTGAAATTTTATATTTTATGTACAGTATATAATATATATTTGGTGTACTTTCATATTTTATGTACAGTATATAGTATATATTTGGTGACATTTGATATTTTATATACAATAAATAAGATATTATTCTTGAAATTTGATATTTTATGTACAGTATATACTATATGTTTGGTGAAATTTGATATTATAGGTACAGTATATAATATATATTTGTTGAAATTTGATATTTTATGTACAGTATATAATATATATTTGGTGAAATTTTATATTTTATGTACAGTATATAAGATATATTTGGTGTACTTTCATATTTTATGTACAGTATATAGTATATATTTGGTGACATTTGATATTTTATATTCAGTATATAATATATATTTGTTAAAATTTGATATTTTATGTACAGTATATAATATATATTTTCTGAAATTTTATATTTTATGTACAGTATATAATATATATTTGGTGTACTTTCATATTTTATGTACAGTATATAGTATATATTTGGTGACATTTGATATTTTATGTACAGTGTATAATATATATTTGGTGAAATTTTATATTTTATGTACAGTATATAATATATATTTGGTGTACTTTCATATTTTATGTACAGTATATAGTATATATTTGGTGACATTTGATATTTTATATACAATAAATAAGATATTATTCTTGAAATTTGATATTTTATGTACAGTATATACTATATGTTTGGTGAAATTTGATATTATAGGTACAGTATATAATATATATTTGTTGAAATTTGATATTTTATGTACAGTATATAATATATATTTGGTGAAATTTTATATTTTATGTACAGTATATAAGATATATTTGGTGTACTTTCATATTTTATGTACAGTATATAGTATATATTTGGTGACATTTGATATTTTATATACAGTATATAATATATATTTGTTAAAATTTGATATTTTATGTACAGTATATAATATATATTTTTTGAAATTTTATATTTTATATCCAGTATATAAGATATATTTTGTGTACTTTCATATTTTATGTACAGTATATAGCATATATTTGGTGACATTTGATATTTTATGTACAGTGTATAATATATACTTGGTGAAATTTTATATTTTATGTACAGTATATAATATATATTTGGTGTACTTTCATATTTCATGTACAGTATATAGTATATATTTGGTGACATTTGATATTTTATATACAATAAATAAGATATTATTCTTGAAATTTGATATTTTATGTACAGTATATACTATATGTTTGGTGAAATTTGATATTATAGGTACAGTATATAATATATATTTATTGAAATTTGATATTTTATGTACAGTATATAATATATATTTGGTGAAATTTTATATTTTATGTACAGTATATAAGATATATTTGGTGTACTTTCATATTTTATGTACAGTATATAGTATATATTTGGTGACATTTGATATTTTATATTCAGTATATAATATATATTTGTTAAAATTTGATATTTTATGTACAGTATATAATATATATTTTCTGAAATTTTATATTTTATGTACAGTATATAATATATATTTGGTGTACTTTCATATTTTATGTACAGTATATAGTATATATTTGGTGACATTTGATATTTTATGTACAGTGTATAATATATATTTGGTGAAATTTTATATTTTATGTACAGTATATAATATATATTTGGTGTACTTTCATATTTTATGTACAGTATATAGTATATATTTGGTGACATTTGATATTTTATATACAATAAATAAGATATTATTCTTGAAATTTGATATTTTATGTACAGTATATACTATATGTTTGGTGAAATTTGATATTATAGGTACAGTATATAATATATATTTGTTGAAATTTGATATTTTATGTACAGTATATAATATATATTTGGTGAAATTTTATATTTTATGTACAGTATATAAGATATATTTGGTGTACTTTCATATTTTATGTACAGTATATAGTATATATTTGGTGACATTTGATATTTTATATACAGTATATAATATATATTTGTTAAAATTTGATATTTTATGTACAGTATATAATATATATTTTTTGAAATTTTATATTTTATGTCCAGTATATAAGATATATTTTGTGTACTTTCATATTTTATGTACAGTATATAGCATATATTTGGTGACATTTGATATTTTATGTACAGTGTATAATATATACTTGGTGAAATTTTATATTTTATGTACAGTATATAATATATATTTGGTGTACTTTCATATTTCATGTACAGTATATAGTATATATTTGGTGACATTTGATATTTTATATACAATAAATAAGATATTATTCTTGAAATTTGATATTTTATGTACAGTATATACTATATGTTTGGTGAAATTTGATATTATAGGTACAGTATATAATATATATTTGTTGAAATTTGATATTTTATGTACAGTATATAATATATATTTGGTGAAATTTTATATTTTATGTACAGTATATAAGATATATTTGGTGTACTTTCATATTTTATGTACAGTATATAGTATATATTTGGTGACATTTGATATTTTATATACAGTATATAATATATATTTGTTAAAATTTGATATTTTATGTAAAGTATATAATATATATTTTTTGAAATTTTATATTTTATGTACAGTATATAATATATATTTGGTGTACTTTCATATTTTATGTACAGTATATAGTATATATTTGGTGACATTTGATATTTTATGTACAGTGTATAATATATATTTGGTGAAATTTTATATTTTATGTACAGTATATAATATATATTTGGTGTACTTTCATATTTTATGTACAGTATATAGTATATATTTGGTGACATTTGGTATTTTATATACAATAAATAAGATATTATTCTTGAAATTTGATATTTTATGTACAGTATATACTATATGTTTGGTGAAATTTGATATTATAGGTACAGTATATAATATATATTTGTAGAAATTTGATATTTTATGTACAGTATATAATATATATTTGGTGAAATTTTATATTTTATGTACAGTATATAAGATATATTTGGTGTACTTTAATATTTTATGTACAGTATATAGTATATATTTGGTGACATTTGATATTTTATATACAGTATATAATATATGTTAAAATTTGATATTTTATGTACAGTATATAATATATATTTTTTGAAATTTTATATTTTATGTACAGTATATAATATATATTTGGTGTACATTCATATTTTATGTACAGTATATAGCATATATTTGGTGACATTTGATATTTTATGTACAGTGTATAATATATATTTGATGAAATTTTATATTTTATGTACAGTATATAATATATATTTGGTGTACTTTCATATTTCATGTACAGTATATAGTATATATTTGGTGACATTTGATATTTTATATACAATAAATAAGATATTATTCTTGAAATTTGATATTTTATGTACAGTATATACTATATGTTTGGTGAAATTTGATATTATAGGTACAGTATATAATATATATTTATTGAAATTTGATATTTTATGTACAGTATATAATATATATTTGGTGAAATTTTATATTTTATGTACAGTATATAAGATATATTTGGTGTACTTTCATATTTTATGTACAGTATATAGTATATATTTGGTGACATTTGATATTTTATATTCAGTATATAATATATATTTGTTAAAATTTGATATTTTATGTACAGTATATAATATATATTTTCTGAAATTTTATATTTTATGTACAGTATATAATATATATTTGGTGTACTTTCATATTTTATGTACAGTATATAGTATATATTTGGTGACATTTGATATTTTATGTACAGTGTATAATATATATTTGGTGAAATTTTATATTTTATGTACAGTATATAATATATATTTGGTGTACTTTCATATTTTATGTACAGTATATAGTATATATTTGGTGACATTTGATATTTTATATACAATAAATAAGATTTTATTCTTGAAATTTGATATTTTATGTACAGTATATACTATATGTTTGGTGAAATTTGATATTATAGGTACAGTATATAATATATATTTGTTGAAATTTGATATTTTATGTACAGTATATAATATATATTTGGTGAAATTTTATATTTTATGTACAGTATATAAGATATATTTGGTGTACTTTCATATTTTATGTACAGTATATTGTATATATTTGGTGACATTTGATATTTTATATACAGCATATAATATATATTTGTTAAAATTTGATATTTTATGTACAGTATATAATATATATTTTTTGAAATTTTATATTTTATGTCCAGTATATAAGATATATTTTGTGTACTTTCATATTTTATGTACAGTATATAGCATATATTTGGTGACATTTGATATTTTATGTACAGTGTATAATATATACTTGGTGAAATTTTATATTTTATGTACAGTATATAATATATATTTGGTGTACTTTCATATTTCATGTACAGTATATAGTATATATTTGGTGACATTTGATATTTTATATACAATAAATAAGATATTATTCTTGAAATTTGATATTTTATGTACAGTATATACTATATGTTTGGTGAAATTTGATATTATAGGTACAGTATATAATATATATTTGTTGAAATTTGATATTTTATGTACAGTATATAATATATATTTGGTGAAATTTTATATTTTATGTACAGTATATAAGATATATTTGGTGTAATTTCATATTTTATGTACAGTATATAGTATATATTTGGTGACATTTGATATTTTATATACAGAATATAATATATATTTGTTAAAATTTGATATTTTATGTACAGTATATAATATATATTTTTTGAAATTTTATATTTTATGTACAGTATATAAGATATATTTTGTGTACTTTCATATTTTATGTACAGTATATAGCATATATTTGATGACATTTGATATTTTATGTACAGTGTATAATATATACTTGGTGAAATTTTATATTTTATGTACAGTATATAATATATATTTGGTGTACTTTCATATTTCATGTACAGTATATAGTATATATTTGGTGACATTTGATATTTTATATACAATAAATAAGATATTATTCTTGAAATTTGATATTTTATGTACAGTATATACTATATGTTTGGTGAAATTTGATATTATAGGTACAGTATATAATATATATTTGTTGAAATTTGATATTTTATGTACAGTATATAATATATATTTGGTGAAATTTTATATTTTATGTACAGTGTATAAGATATATTTGGTGTACTTTCATATTTTATGTACAGTATATAGTATATATTTGGTGACATTTGATATTTTATACACAGTATATAATATATATTTGTTGAAATTTGATATTTTATGTACAGTATATAATATATATTTTTTGAAATTTTATATTTTATGTACAGTATATAATATATATTTGGTGTACTTTCATATTTTATGTACAGTATATAGTATATATTTTGTGACATTTGATATTTTATGTACAGTGTATAATATATATTTGGTGAAATTTTATATTTTATGTACAGTATATAATATATATTTGGTGTACTTTCATATTTTATGTACAGTATATAGTATATATTTGGTGACATTTGATATTTTATATACAATAAATAAGATATTATTCTTGAAATTTGATATTTTATGTACAGTATATACTATATGTTTGGTGAAATTTGATATTATAGGTACAGTATATAATATATATTTGTTGAAATTTGATATTTTAAGTACAGTATATAATATATATTTGGTGAAATTTTATATTTTATGTACAGTATATAAGATATATTTGGTGTACTTTCATATTTTATGTACAGTATATAGTATATATTTGGTGACATTTGATATTTTATATACAGTATATAATATATATTTGTTAATATTTGATATTTTATGTACAGTATATAATATATATTTTTTGAAATTATATATTTTATGTCCAGTATATAAGATATATTTTGTGTACTTTCATATTTTATGTACAGTATATAGCATATATTTGGTGACATTTGATATTTTATGTACAGTGTATAATATATACTTGGTGAAATTTTATATTTTATGTACAGTATATAATATATATTTGGTGTACTTTCATATTTCATGTACAGTATATAGTATACATTTGGTGACATTTGATATTTTATATACAATAAATAAGATATTATTCTTGAAATTTGATATTTTATGTACAGTATATACTATATGTTTGGTGAAATTTGATATTATAGGTACATTATATAATATATATTTGTTGAAATTTGATATTTTATGTACAGTATATAATATATATTTGGTGAAATTTTATATTTTATATACAGTATATAAGATATATTTGGTGTACTTTCATATTTTATGTACAGTATATAGTATATATTTGGTGACATTTGATATTTTATATACAGTATATAATATATATTTGTTAAAATTTGATATTTTATGTAAAGTATATAATATATATTTTTTGAAATTTTATATTTTATGTACAGTATATAATATATATTTGGTGTACTTTCATATTTTATGTACAGTATATAGTATATATTTGATGACATTTGATATTTTATGTACAGTGTATAATATATATTTGGTGAAATTTTATATTTTATGTACAGTATATAATATATATTTGGTGTACTTTCATATTTTATGTACAGTATATAGTATATATTTGGTGACATTTGATATTTTTTATACAATAAATAAGATATTATTCTTGAAATTTGATATTTTATGTACAGTATATACTATATGTTTGGTGAAATTTGATATTATAGGTACAGTATATAATATATATTTGTTGAAATTTGATATTTTATGTACAGTATATAATATATATTTGGTGAAATTTTATATTTTATGTACAGTATATAAGATATATTTGGTGTACTTTAATATTTTATGTACAGTATATAGTATATATTTGGTGACATTTGATATTTTATATACAGTATATAATATATATTTGTTAAAATTTGATATTTTATGTACAGTATATAATGTAAATTTTTTGAAATTTTATATTTTATGTACAGTATATAATATATATTTGGTGTACTTTCATATTTTATGTACAGTATATAGTATATATTTGGTGACATTTGATATTTTATGTACAGTGTATAATATATATTTGATGAAATTTTATATTTTATGTACAGTATATAATATATATTTGGTGTACTTTCATATTTTATGTACAGTATATAGTATATATTTGGTGACATTTGATATTTTATATACAATAAATAAGATATTATTCTTGAAATTTGATATTTTATGTACAGTATATACTATATGTTTGGTGAAATTTGATATTATAGGTACAGTATATAATATATATTTGTTGAAATTTGATATTTTATGTACAGTATATAATATATATTTGGTGACATTTTATATTTTATGTACAGTATATAATATATATTTGGTGTACTTTCATATTTTATGTACAGTATATAGTATATATTTGGTGACATTTGATATTTTATATACAATAAATAAGATATTATTCTTGAAATTTGATATTTTATGTACAGTATATACTATATGTTTGGTGAAATTTGATATTATAGGTACAGTATATAATATATATTTGTTGAAATTTGATATTTTATGTACAGTATATAATATATATTTGGTGAAATTTTATATTTTATGTACAGTATATAAGATATATTTGGTGTACTTTCATATTTTATGTACAGTATATAGTATATATTTGGTGACATTTGATATTTTATATACAGTATATAATATATATTTGTTAAAATTTGATATTTTATGTACAGTATATAATATATATTTTTTGAAATTTTATATTTTATATCCAGTATATAAGATATATTTTGTGTACTTTCATATTTTATGTACAGTATATAGCATATATTTGGTGACATTTGATATTTTATGTACAGTGTATAATATATACTTGGTGAAATTTTATATTTTATGTACAGTATATAATATATATTTGGTGTACTTTCATATTTCATGTACAGTATATAGTATATATTTGGTGACATTTGATATTTTATATACAATAAATAAGATATTATTCTTGAAATTTGATATTTTATGTACAGTATATACTATATGTTTGGTGAAATTTGATATTATAGGTACAGTATATAATATATATTTATTGAAATTTGATATTTTATGTACAGTATATAATATATATTTGGTGAAATTTTATATTTTATGTACAGTATATAAGATATATTTGGTGTACTTTCATATTTTATGTACAGTATATAGTATATATTTGGTGACATTTGATATTTTATATTCAGTATATAATATATATTTGTTAAAATTTGATATTTTATGTACAGTATATAATATATATTTTCTGAAATTTTATATTTTATGTACAGTATATAATATATATTTGGTGTACTTTCATATTTTATGTACAGTATATAGTATATATTTGGTGACATTTGATATTTTATGTACAGTGTATAATATATATTTGGTGAAATTTTATATTTTATGTACAGTATATAATATATATTTGGTGTACTTTCATATTTTATGTACAGTATATAGTATATATTTGGTGACATTTGATATTTTATATACAATAAATAAGATATTATTCTTGAAATTTGATATTTTATGTACAGTATATACTATATGTTTGGTGAAATTTGATATTATAGGTACAGTATATAATATATATTTGTTGAAATTTGATATTTTATGTACAGTATATAATATATATTTGGTGAAATTTTATATTTTATGTACAGTATATAAGATATATTTGGTGTACTTTCATATTTTATGTACAGTATATAGTATATATTTGGTGACATTTGATATTTTATATACAGTATATAATATATATTTGTTAAAATTTGATATTTTATGTACAGTATATAATATATATTTTTTGAAATTTTATATTTTATGTCCAGTATATAAGATATATTTTGTGTACTTTCATATTTTATGTACAGTATATAGCATATATTTGGTGACATTTGATATTTTATGTACAGTGTATAATATATACTTGGTGAAATTTTATATTTTATGTACAGTATATAATATATATTTGGTGTACTTTCATATTTCATGTACAGTATATAGTATATATTTGGTGACATTTGATATTTTATATACAATAAATAAGATATTATTCTTGAAATTTGATATTTTATGTACAGTATATACTATATGTTTGGTGAAATTTGATATTATAGGTACAGTATATAATATATATTTGTTGAAATTTGATATTTTATGTACAGTATATAATATATATTTGGTGAAATTTTATATTTTATGTACAGTATATAAGATATATTTGGTGTACTTTCATATTTTATGTACAGTATATAGTATATATTTGGTGACATTTGATATTTTATATACAGTATATAATATATATTTGTTAAAATTTGATATTTTATGTAAAGTATATAATATATATTTTTTGAAATTTTATATTTTATGTACAGTATATAAGATATATTTGGTGTACTTTCATATTTTATGTACAGTATATAGTATATATTTGGTGACATTTGATATTTTATGTACAGTGTATAATATATATTTGGTGAAATTTTATATTTTATGTACAGTATATAATATATATTTGGTGTACTTTCATATTTTATGTACAGTATATAGTATATATTTGGTGACATTTGGTATTTTATATACAATAAATAAGATATTATTCTTGAAATTTGATATTTTATGTACAGTATATACTATATGTTTGGTGAAATTTGATATTATAGGTACAGTATATAATATATATTTGTAGAAATTTGATATTTTATGTACAGTATATAATATATATTTGGTGAAATTTTATATTTTATGTACAGTATATAAGATATATTTGGTGTACTTTAATATTTTATGTACAGTATATAGTATATATTTGGTGACATTTGATATTTTATATACAGTATATAATATATGTTAAAATTTGATATTTTATGTACAGTATATAATATATATTTTTTGAAATTTTATATTTTATGTACAGTATATAATATATATTTGGTGTACATTCATATTTTATGTACAGTATATAGCATATATTTGGTGACATTTGATATTTTATGTACAGTGTATAATATATATTTGATGAAATTTTATATTTTATGTACAGTATATAATATATATTTGGTGTACTTTCATATTTCATGTACAGTATATAGTATATATTTGGTGACATTTGATATTTTATATACAATAAATAAGATATTATTCTTGAAATTTGATATTTTATGTACAGTATATAGTATATAGTATATAGTATATAGTATACAGTATACAGTATATAGTATATAGTATACAGTATATAGTATATATTTGGTGACATATTTGGTGACTGAATATTTTATATTCAGTATATAATATATATTTGTTAAAATTTGATATTTTATGTACAGTATATAATATATATTTTCTGAAATTTTATATTTTATGTACAGTATATAATATATATTTGGTGTACTTTCATATTTTATGTACAGTATATAGTATATATTTGGTGACATTTGATATTTTATGTACAGTGTATAATATATATTTGGTGAAATTTTATATTTTATGTACAGTATATAATATATATTTGGTGTACTTTCATATTTTATGTACAGTATATAGTATATATTTGGTGACATTTGATATTTTATATACAATAAATAAGATTTTATTCTTGAAATTTGATATTTTATGTACAGTATATACTATATGTTTGGTGAAATTTGATATTATAGGTACAGTATATAATATATATTTGTTGAAATTTGATATTTTATGTACAGTATATAATATATATTTGGTGAAATTTTATATTTTATGTACAGTATATAAGATATATTTGGTGTACTTTCATATTTTATGTACAGTATATTGTATATATTTGGTGACATTTGATATTTTATATACAGCATATAATATATATTTGTTAAAATTTGATATTTTATGTACAGTATATAATATATATTTTTTGAAATTTTATATTTTATGTCCAGTATATAAGATATATTTTGTGTACTTTCATATTTTATGTACAGTATATAGCATATATTTGGTGACATTTGATATTTTATGTACAGTGTATAATATATACTTGGTGAAATTTTATATTTTATGTACAGTATATAATATATATTTGGTGTACTTTCATATTTCATGTACAGTATATAGTATATATTTGGTGACATTTGATATTTTATATACAATAAATAAGATATTATTCTTGAAATTTGATATTTTATGTACAGTATATACTATATGTTTGGTGAAATTTGATATTATAGGTACAGTATATAATATATATTTGTTGAAATTTGATATTTTATGTACAGTATATAATATATATTTGGTGAAATTTTATATTTTATGTACAGTATATAAGATATATTTGGTGTAATTTCATATTTTATGTACAGTATATAGTATATATTTGGTGACATTTGATATTTTATATACAGTATATAATATATATTTGTTAAAATTTGATATTTTATGTACAGTATATAATATATATTTTTTGAAATTTTATATTTTATGTACAGTATATAAGATATATTTTGTGTACTTTCATATTTTATGTACAGTATATAGCATATATTTGGTGACATTTGATATTTTATGTACAGTGTATAATATATACTTGGTGAAATTTTATATTTTATGTACAGTATATAATATATATTTGGTGTACTTTCATATTTCATGTACAGTATATAGTATATATTTGGTGACATTTGATATTTTATATACAATAAATAAGATATTATTCTTGAAATTTGATATTTTATGTACAGTATATACTATATGTTTGGTGAAATTTGATATTATAGGTACAGTATATAATATATATTTGTTGAAATTTGATATTTTATGTACAGTATATAATATATATTTGGTGAAATTTTATATTTTATGTACAGTGTATAAGATATATTTGGTGTACTTTCATATTTTATGTACAGTATATAGTATATATTTGGTGACATTTGATATTTTATACACAGTATATAATATATATTTGTTGAAATTTGATATTTTATGTACAGTATATAATATATATTTTTTGAAATTTTATATTTTATGTACAGTATATAATATATATTTGGTGTACTTTCATATTTTATGTACAGTATATAGTATATATTTTGTGACATTTGATATTTTATGTACAGTGTATAATATATATTTGGTGAAATTTTATATTTTATGTACAGTATATAATATATATTTGGTGTACTTTCATATTTTATGTACAGTATATAGTATATATTTGGTGACATTTGATATTTTATATACAATAAATAAGATATTATTCTTGAAATTTGATATTTTATGTACAGTATATACTATATGTTTGGTGAAATTTGATATTATAGGTACAGTATATAATATATATTTGTTGAAATTTGATATTTTAAGTACAGTATATAATATATATTTGGTGAAATTTTATATTTTATGTACAGTATATAAGATATATTTGGTGTACTTTCATATTTTATGTACAGTATATAGTATATATTTGGTGACATTTGATATTTTATATACAGTATATAATATATATTTGTTAATATTTGATATTTTATGTACAGTATATAATATATATTTTTTGAAATTATATATTTTATGTCCAGTATATAAGATATATTTTGTGTACTTTCATATTTTATGTACAGTATATAGCATATATTTGGTGACATTTGATATTTTATGTACAGTGTATAATATATACTTGGTGAAATTTTATATTTTATGTACAGTATATAATATATATTTGGTGTACTTTCATATTTCATGTACAGTATATAGTATACATTTGGTGACATTTGATATTTTATATACAATAAATAAGATATTATTCTTGAAATTTGATATTTTATGTACAGTATATACTATATGTTTGGTGAAATTTGATATTATAGGTACATTATATAATATATATTTGTTGAAATTTGATATTTTATGTACAGTATATAATATATATTTGGTGAAATTTTATATTTTATATACAGTATATAAGATATATTTGGTGTACTTTCATATTTTATGTACAGTATATAGTATATATTTGGTGACATTTGATATTTTATATACAGTATATAATATATATTTGTTAAAATTTGATATTTTATGTAAAGTATATAATATATATTTTTTGAAATTTTATATTTTATGTACAGTATATAATATATATTTGGTGTACTTTCATATTTTATGTACAGTATATAGTATATATTTGATGACATTTGATATTTTATGTACAGTGTATAATATATATTTGGTGAAATTTTATATTTTATGTACAGTATATAATATATATTTGGTGTACTTTCATATTTTATGTACAGTATATAGTATATATTTGGTGACATTTGATATTTTTTATACAATAAATAAGATATTATTCTTGAAATTTGATATTTTATGTACAGTATATACTATATGTTTGGTGAAATTTGATATTATAGGTACAGTATATAATATATATTTGTTGAAATTTGATATTTTATGTACAGTATATAATATATATTTGGTGAAATTTTATATTTTATGTACAGTATATAAGATATATTTGGTGTACTTTAATATTTTATGTACAGTATATAGTATATATTTGGTGACATTTGATATTTTATATACAGTATATAATATATATTTGTTAAAATTTGATATTTTATGTACAGTATATAATGTAAATTTTTTGAAATTTTATATTTTATGTACAGTATATAATATATATTTGGTGTACTTTCATATTTTATGTACAGTATATAGTATATATTTGGTGACATTTGATATTTTATGTACAGTGTATAATATATATTTGATGAAATTTTATATTTTATGTACAGTATATAATATATATTTGGTGTACTTTCATATTTTATGTACAGTATATAGTATATATTTGGTGACATTTGATATTTTATATACAATAAATAAGATATTATTCTTGAAATTTGATATTTTATGTACAGTACATACTATATGTTTGGTGAAATTTGATATTATAGGTACAGTATATAATATATATTTATTGAAATTTGATATTTTATGTACAGTATAAAATATATATTTGGTGAAATTTTATATTTTATGTACATTATATAAGATATATTTGGTGTACTTACATATTTTATGTACAGTATATAGTATATATTTGGTGACATTTGATATTTTATATTCAGTATATAATATATATTTGTTAAAATTTGATATTTTATGTACAGTATATAATATATATTTTCTGAAATTTTATATTTTATGTACAGTATATAATATATATTTGGTGTACTTTCATATTTTATGTACAGTATATAGTATATATTTGGTGACATTTGATATTTTATGTACAGTGTATAATATATATTTGGTGAAATTTTATATTTTATGTACAGTATATAATATATATTTGGTGTACTTTCATATTTTATGTACAGTATGTAGTATATATTTGGTGACATTTGATATTTTATATACAATAAATAAGATATTATTCTTGAAATTTGATATTTTATGTACAGTATATACTATATGTTTGGTGAAATTTGATATTATAGGTACAGTATATAATATATATTTGTTGAAATTTGATATTTTATGTACAGTATATAATATATATTTGGTGAAATTTTATATTTTATGTACAGTATATAAGATATATTTGGTGTACTTTCATATTTTATGTACAGTATATAGTATATATTTGGTGACATTTGATATTTTATATACAGTATATAATATATATTTGTTAAAATTTGATATTTTATGTAAAGTATATAATATATATTTTTTGAAATTTTATATTTTATGTACAGTATATAATATATATTTGGTGTACTTTCATATTTTATGTACAGTATATAGTATATATTTGGTGACATTTGATATTTTATGTACAGTGTATAATATATATTTGGTGAAATTTTATATTTTATGTACAGTATATAATATATATTTGGTGTACTTTCATATTTTATGTACAGTATATAGTATATATTTGGTGACATTTGATATTTTATGTACAGTGTATAATATATATTTGGTGAAATTTTATATTTTATGTACAGTATATAATATATATTTGGTGTACTTTCATATTTTATGTACAGTATATAGTATATATTTGGTGACATTTGATATTTTATATACAATAAATAAGATATTATTCTTGAAATTTGATATTTTATGTACAGTATATACTATATGTTTGGTGAAATTTGATATTATAGGTACAGTATATAATATATATTTGTTGAAATTTGATATTTTATGTACAGTATATAATATATATTTGGTGAAATTTTATATTTTATGTACAGTATATAAGATATATTTGGTGTACTTTCATATTTTATGTACAGTATATAGTATATATTTGGTGACATTTGATATTTTATATACAGTATATAATATATATTTGTTAAAATTTGATATTTTATGTAAAGTATATAATATATATTTTTTGAAATTTTATATTTTATGTACAGTATATAATATATATTTGGTGTACTTTCATATTTTATGTACAGTATATAGTATATATTTGGTGACATTTGATATTTTATGTACAGTGTATAATATATATTTGGTGAAATTTTATATTTTATGTACAGTATATAATATATATTTGGTGTACTTTCATATTTTATGTACAGTATATAGTATATATTTGGTGACATTTGATATTTTATATACAATAAATAAGATATTATTCTTGAAATTTGATATTTTATGTACAGTATATACTATATGTTTGGTGAAATTTGATATTATAGGTACAGTATATAATATATATTTGTTGAAATTTGATATTTTATGTACAGTATATAATATATATTTGGTGAAATTTTATATTTTATGTACAGTATATAAGATATATTTGGTGTACTTTAATATTTTATGTACAGTATATAGTATATATTTGGTGACATTTGATATTTTATATACAGTATATAATATATATTTGTTAAAATTTGCTATTTTATGTACAGCATATAATATATATTTTTTGAAATTTTATATTTTATGTACAGTATATAATATATATTTGGTGTACTTTCATATTTTATGTACAGTATATAGTATATATTTGGTGACATTTGATATTTTATGTACAGTGTATAATATATATTTGATGAAATTTTATATTTTATGTACAGTATATAATATATATTTGGTGTACTTTCATATTTTATGTACAGTATATAGTATATATTTGGTGACATTTGATATTTTATATACAATAAATAAGATATTATTCTTGAAATTTGATATTTTATGTACAGTATATACTATATGTTTGGTGAAATTTGATATTATAGGTACAGTATATAATATATATTTATTGAAATTTGATATTTTATGTACAGTATATAATATATATTTGGTGAAATTTTATATTTTATGTACAGTATATAAGATATATTTGGTGTACTTTCATATTTTATGTACAGTATATAGTATATATTTGGTGACATTTGATATTTTATATTCAGTATATAATATATATTTGTTAAAATTTGATATTTTATGTACAGTACATAATATATATTTTCTGAAATTTTACATTTTATGTACAGTATATAATATATATTTGGTGTACTTTCATATTTTATGTACAGTATATAGTATATATTTGGTGACATTTGATATTTTATGTACAGTGTATAATATATATTTGGTGAAATTTTATATTTTATGTACAGTATATAATATATATTTGGTGTACTTTCATATTTTATGTACAGTATATAGTATATATTTGGTGACATTTGATATTTTATATACAATAAATAAGATATTATTCTTGAAATTTGATATTTTATGTACAGTATATACTATATGTTTGGTGAAATTTGATATTATAGGTACAGTATATAATATATATTTGTTGAAATTTGATATTTTATGTACAGTATATAATATATATTTGGTGAAATTTTATATTTTATGTACAGTATATAAGATATATTTGGTGTACTTTCATATTTTATGTACAGTATATAGTATATATTTGGTGACATTTGATATTTTATATACAGTATATAATATATATTTGTTAAAATTTGATATTTTATGTACAGTATATAATATATATTTTTTGAAATTTTATATTTTATGTCCAGTATATAAGATATATTTTGTGTACTTTCATATTTTATGTACAGTATATAGCATATATTTGGTGACATTTGATATTTTATGTACAGTGTATGATATATACTTGGTGAAATTTTATATTTTATGTACAGTATATAATATATATTTGGTGTACTTTCATATTTCATGTACAGTATATAGTATATATTTGGTGACATTTGATATTTTATATACAATAAATAAGATATTATTCTTGAAATTTGATATTTTATGTACAGTATATACTATATGTTTGGTGAAATTTGATATTATAGGTACAGTATATAATATATATTTGTTGAAATTTGATATTTTATGTACAGTATATAATATATATTTGGTGAAATTTTATATTTTATGTACAGTATATAAGTTATATTTGGTGTACTTTCATATTTTATGTACAGTATATAGTATATGTTTGGTGACATTTGATATTTTATATACAGTATATAATATATATTTGTTAAAATTTGATATTTTATGTAAAGTATATAATATATATTTTTTGAAATTTTATATTTTATGTACAGTATATAATATATATTTGGTGTACTTTCATATTTTATGTACAGTATATAGTATATATTTGGTGACATTTGATATTTTATGTACAGTGTATAATATATATTTGGTGAAATTTTATATTTTATGTACAGTATATAATATATATTTGGTGTACTTTCATATTTTATGTACAGTATATAGTATATATTTGGTGACATTTGATATTTTATATACAATAAATAAGATATTATTCTTGAAATTTGATATTTTATGTACAGTATATACTATATGTTTGGTGAAATTTGATACTATAGGTACAGTATATAATATATATTTGTTGAAATTTGATATTTTATGTACAGTATATAATATATATTTGGTGAAATTTTATATTTTATGTACAGTATATAAGATATATTTGGTGTACTTTAATATTTTATGTACAGTATATAGTATATATTTGGTGACATTTGATATTTTATATACAGTATATAATATATATTTGTTAAAATTTGATATTTTATGTACAGTATATAATATATATTTTTTGAAATTTTATATTTTATGTACAGTATATAATATATATTTGGTGTAGTTTCATATTTTATGTACAGTATATAGTATATATTTGGTGACATTTGATATTTTATGTACAGTGTATAATATATATTTGGTGAAATTTTATATTTTATGTACAGTATATAATATATATTTGGTGTACTTTCATATTTTATGTACAGTATATAGTATATATTTGGTGACATTTGATATTTTATATTCAGTATATAATATATATTTGTTAAAATTTGATATTTTATGTACAGTACATAATATATATTTTCTGAAATTTTACATTTTATGTACAGTATATAATATATATTTGGTGTACTTTCATATTTTATGTACAGTATATAGTATATATTTGGTGACATTTGATATTTTATGTACAGTGTATAATATATATTTGGTGAAATTTTATATTTTATGTACAGTATATAATATATATTTGGTGTACTTTCATATTTTATGTACAGTATATAGTATATATTTGGTGACATTTGATATTTTATATACAATAAATAAGATATTATTCTTGAAATTTGATATTTTATGTACAGTATATACTATATGTTTGGTGAAATTTGATATTATAGGTACAGTATATAATATATATTTGTTGAAATTTGATATTTTATGTACAGTATATAATATATATTTGGTGAAATTTTATATTTTATGTACAGTATATAAGATATATTTGGTGTACTTTCATATTTTATGTACAGTATATAGTATATATTTGGTGACATTTGATATTTTATATACAGTATATAATATATATTTGTTAAAATTTGATATTTTATGTACAGTATATAATATATATTTTTTGAAATTTTATATTTTATGTCCAGTATATAAGATATATTTTGTGTACTTTCATATTTTATGTACAGTATATAGCATATATTTGGTGACATTTGATATTTTATGTACAGTGTATGATATATACTTGGTGAAATTTTATATTTTATGTACAGTATATAATATATATTTGGTGTACTTTCATATTTCATGTACAGTATATAGTATATATTTGGTGACATTTGATATTTTATATACAATAAATAAGATATTATTCTTGAAATTTGATATTTTATGTACAGTATATACTATATGTTTGGTGAAATTTGATATTATAGGTACAGTATATAATATATATTTGTTGAAATTTGATATTTTATGTACAGTATATAATATATATTTGGTGAAATTTTATATTTTATGTACAGTATATAAGTTATATTTGGTGTACTTTCATATTTTATGTACAGTATAGAGTATATGTTTGGTGACATTTGATATTTTATATACAGTATATAATATATATTTGTTAAAATTTGATATTTTATGTAAAGTATATAATATATATTTTTTGAAATTTTATATTTTATGTACAGTATATAATATATATTTGGTGTACTTTCATATTTTATGTACAGTATATAGTATATATTTGGTGACATTTGATATTTTATGTACAGTGTATAATATATATTTGGTGAAATTTTATATTTTATGTACAGTATATAATATATATTTGGTGTACTTTCATATTTTATGTACAGTATATAGTATATATTTGGTGACATTTGATATTTTATATACAATAAATAAGATATTATTCTTGAAATTTGATATTTTATGTACAGTATATACTATATGTTTGGTGAAATTTGATACTATAGGTACAGTATATAATATATATTTGTTGAAATTTGATATTTTATGTACAGTATATAATATATATTTGGTGAAATTTTATATTTTATGTACAGTATATAAGATATATTTGGTGTACTTTAATATTTTATGTACAGTATATAGTATATATTTGGTGACATTTGATATTTTATATACAGTATATAATATATATTTGTTAAAATTTGATATTTTATGTACAGTATATAATATATATTTTTTGAAATTTTATATTTTATGTACAGTATATAATATATATTTGGTGTAGTTTCATATTTTATGTACAGTATATAGTATATATTTGGTGACATTTGATATTTTATGTACAGTGTATAATATATATTTGGTGAAATTTTATATTTTATGTACAGTATATAATATATATTTGGTGTACTTTCATATTTTATGTACAGTATATAGTATATATTTGGTGACATTTGATATTTTATATTCAGTATATAATATATATTTGTTAAAATTTGATATTTTATGTACAGTACATAATATATATTTTCTGAAATTTTACATTTTATGTACAGTATATAATATATATTTGGTGTACTTTCATATTTTATGTACAGTATATAGTATATATTTGGTGACATTTGATATTTTATGTACAGTGTATAATATATATTTGGTGAAATTTTATATTTTATGTACAGTATATAATATATATTTGGTGTACTTTCATATTTTATGTACAGTATATAGTATATATTTGGTGACATTTGATATTTTATATACAATAAATAAGATATTATTCTTGAAATTTGATATTTTATGTACAGTATATACTATATGTTTGGTGAAATTTGATATTATAGGTACAGTATATAATATATATTTGTTGAAATTTGATATTTTATGTACAGTATATAATATATATTTGGTGAAATTTTATATTTTATGTACAGTATATAAGATATATTTGGTGTACTTTCATATTTTATGTACAGTATATAGTATATATTTGGTGACATTTGATATTTTATATACAGTATATAATATATATTTGTTAAAATTTGATATTTTATGTACAGTATATAATATATATTTTTTGAAATTTTATATTTTATGTCCAGTATATAAGATATATTTTGTGTACTTTCATATTTTATGTACAGTATATAGCATATATTTGGTGACATTTGATATTTTATGTACAGTGTATGATATATACTTGGTGAAATTTTATATTTTATGTACAGTATATAATATATATTTGGTGTACTTTCATATTTCATGTACAGTATATAGTATATATTTGGTGACATTTGATATTTTATATACAATAAATAAGATATTATTCTTGAAATTTGATATTTTATGTACAGTATATACTATATGTTTGGTGAAATTTGATATTATAGGTACAGTATATAATATATATTTGTTGAAATTTGATATTTTATGTACAGTATATAATATATATTTGGTGAAATTTTATATTTTATGTACAGTATATAAGTTATATTTGGTGTACTTTCATATTTTATGTACAGTATATAGTATATGTTTGGTGACATTTGATATTTTATATACAGTATATAATATATATTTGTTAAAATTTGATATTTTATGTAAAGTATATAATATATATTTTTTGAAATTTTATATTTTATGTACAGTATATAATATATATTTGGTGTACTTTCATATTTTATGTACAGTATATAGTATATATTTGGTGACATTTGATATTTTATGTACAGTGTATAATATATATTTGGTGAAATTTTATATTTTATGTACAGTATATAATATATATTTGGTGTACTTTCATATTTTATGTACAGTATATAGTATATATTTGGTGACATTTGATATTTTATATACAATAAATAAGATATTATTCTTGAAATTTGATATTTTATGTACAGTATATACTATATGTTTGGTGAAATTTGATACTATAGGTACAGTATATAATATATATTTGTTGAAATTTGATATTTTATGTACAGTATATAATATATATTTGGTGAAATTTTATATTTTATGTACAGTATATAAGATATATTTGGTGTACTTTAATATTTTATGTACAGTATATAGTATATATTTGGTGACATTTGATATTTTATATACAGTATATAATATATATTTGTTAAAATTTGATATTTTATGTACAGTATATAATATATATTTTTTGAAATTTTATATTTTATGTACAGTATATAATATATATTTGGTGTAGTTTCATATTTTATGTACAGTATATAGTATATATTTGGTGACATTTGATATTTTATGTACAGTGTATAATATATATTTGGTGAAATTTTATATTTTATGTACAGTATATAATATATATTTGGTGTACTTTCATATTTTATGTACAGTATATAGTATATATTTGGTGACATTTGATATTTTATATTCAGTATATAATATATATTTGTTAAAATTTGATATTTTATGTACAGTACATAATATATATTTTCTGAAATTTTACATTTTATGTACAGTATATAATATATATTTGGTGTACTTTCATATTTTATGTACAGTATATAGTATATATTTGGTGACATTTGATATTTTATGTACAGTGTATAATATATATTTGGTGAAATTTTATATTTTATGTACAGTATATAATATATATTTGGTGTACTTTCATATTTTATGTACAGTATATAGTATATATTTGGTGACATTTGATATTTTATATACAATAAATAAGATATTATTCTTGAAATTTGATATTTTATGTACAGTATATACTATATGTTTGGTGAAATTTGATATTATAGGTACAGTATATAATATATATTTGTTGAAATTTGATATTTTATGTACAGTATATAATATATATTTGGTGAAATTTTATATTTTATGTACAGTATATAAGATATATTTGGTGTACTTTCATATTTTATGTACAGTATATAGTATATATTTGGTGACATTTGATATTTTATATACAGTATATAATATATATTTGTTAAAATTTGATATTTTATGTACAGTATATAATATATATTTTTTGAAATTTTATATTTTATGTCCAGTATATAAGATATATTTTGTGTACTTTCATATTTTATGTACAGTATATAGCATATATTTGGTGACATTTGATATTTTATGTACAGTGTATGATATATACTTGGTGAAATTTTATATTTTATGTACAGTATATAATATATATTTGGTGTACTTTCATATTTCATGTACAGTATATAGTATATATTTGGTGACATTTGATATTTTATATACAATAAATAAGATATTATTCTTGAAATTTGATATTTTATGTACAGTATATACTATATGTTTGGTGAAATTTGATATTATAGGTACAGTATATAATATATATTTGTTGAAATTTGATATTTTATGTACAGTATATAATATATATTTGGTGAAATTTTATATTTTATGTACAGTATATAAGTTATATTTGGTGTACTTTCATATTTTATGTACAGTATATAGTATATGTTTGGTGACATTTGATATTTTATATACAGTATATAATATATATTTGTTAAAATTTGATATTTTATGTAAAGTATATAATATATATTTTTTGAAATTTTATATTTTATGTACAGTATATAATATATATTTGGTGTACTTTCATATTTTATGTACAGTATATAGTATATATTTGGTGACATTTGATATTTTATGTACAGTGTATAATATATATTTGGTGAAATTTTATATTTTATGTACAGTATATAATATATATTTGGTGTACTTTCATATTTTATGTACAGTATATAGTATATATTTGGTGACATTTGATATTTTATATACAATAAATAAGATATTATTCTTGAAATTTGATATTTTATGTACAGTATATACTATATGTTTGGTGAAATTTGATACTATAGGTACAGTATATAATATATATTTGTTGAAATTTGATATTTTATGTACAGTATATAATATATATTTGGTGAAATTTTATATTTTATGTACAGTATATAAGATATATTTGGTGTACTTTAATATTTTATGTACAGTATATAGTATATATTTGGTGACATTTGATATTTTATATACAGTATATAATATATATTTGTTAAAATTTGATATTTTATGTACAGTATATAATATATATTTTTTGAAATTTTATATTTTATGTACAGTATATAATATATATTTGGTGTAGTTTCATATTTTATGTACAGTATATAGTATATATTTGGTGACATTTGATATTTTATATACAATAAAAAAGATATTATTCTTGAAATTTGATATTTTATGTACAGTATATACTATATGTTTGGTGAAATTTGATATTATAGGTAGAGTATATAATATATATTTATTGAAATTTGATATTTTATGTACAGTATATAATATATATTTGGTGAAATTTTATATTTTATGTACAGTATATAAGATATATTTGGTGTACTTTCATATTTTATGTACAGTATATAGTATATATTTGGTGACATTTGATATTTTATATTCAGTATATAATATATATTTGTTAAAATTTGATATTTTATGTACAGTATATAATATATATTTTCTGTAATTTTATATTTTATGTACAGTATATAATATATATTTGGTGTACTTTCATATTTTATGTACAGTATATAGTATATATTTGGTGACATTTGATATTTTATGTACAGTGTATAATATATATTTGGTGAAATTTTATATTTTATGTACAGTATATAATATATATTTGGTGTACTTTCATATTTTATGTACAGTATATAGTATATATTTGGTGACATTTGATATTTTATATACAATAAATAAGATATTATTCTTGAAATTTGATATTTTATGTACAGTATATACTATATGTTTGGTGAAATTTGATATTATAGGTACAGTATATAATATATATTTATTGAAATTTGATATTTTTTGTACAGTATATAATATATATTTGGTGAAATTTTATATTTTATGTACAGTATATAAGATATATTTGGTGTACTTTCATATTTTATGTACAGTATATAGTATATATTTGGTGACATTTGATATTTTATATTCAGTATATAATATATATTTGTTAAAATTTGATATTTTATGTACAGTATATAATATATATTTTCTGAAATTTTACATTTTATGTACAGTATATAATATATATTTGGTGTACTTTCATATTTTATGTACAGTATATAGTATATATTTGGTGACATTTGATATTTTATGTACAGTGTATAATATATATTTGGTGAAATTTTATATTTTATGTACAGTATATAATATATATTTGGTGTACTTTCATATTTTATGTACAGTATATAGTATATATTTGGTGACATTTGATATTTTATATACAATAAATAAGATATTATTCTTGAAATTTGATATTTTATGTACAGTATATACTATATGTTTGGTGAAATTTGATATTATAGGTACAGTATATAATATATATTTGTTGAAATTTGATATTTTATGTACAGTATATAATATATATTTGGTGAAATTTTATATTTTATGTACAGTATATAAGATATATTTGGTGTACTTTCATATTTTATGTACAGTATATAGTATATATTTGGTGACATTTGATATTTTATATACAGTATATAATATATATTTGTTAAAATTTGATATTTTATGTACAGTATATAATATATATTTTTTGAAATTTTATATTTTATGTACAGTATATAATATATATTTGGTGTACTTTCATATTTTATGTACAGTATATAGTATATATTTGGTGACATTTGATATTTTATGTACAGTGTATAATATATATTTGGTGAAATATTATATTTTATGTACAGTATATAATATATATTTGGTGTACTTTCATATTTTATGTACAGTATATAGTATATATTTGGTGACATTTGATATTTTATATACAATAAATAAGATATTATTCTTGAAATTTGATATTTTATGTACAGTATATACTATATGTTTGGTGAAATTTGATACTATAGGTACAGTATATAATATATATTTGTTGAAATTTGATATTTTATGTACAGTATATAATATATATTTGGTGAAATTTTATATTTTATGTACAGTATATAAGATATATTTGGTGTACTTTCATATTTTATGTACAGTATATAGTATATATTTGGTGACATTTGATATTTTATATACAGTATATAATATATATTTGTTAAAATTTGATATTTTATGTACAGTATATAATATATATTTTTTGAAATTTTATATTTTATGTACAGTATATAATATATATTTGGTGTACTTTCATATTTTATGTACAGTATATAGTATATATTTGGTGACATTTGATATTTTATGTACAGTGTATAATATATATTTGGTGAAATTTTATATTTTATGTACAGTATATAATATATATTTGGTGTACTTTCATATTTTATGTACAGTATATAGTATATATTTGGTGACATTTGATATTTTATATACAATAAATAAGATATTATTCTTGAAATTTGATATTTTATGTACAGTATATACTATATGTTTGGTGAAATTTGATATTATAGGTACAGTATATAATATATATTTGTTGAAATTTGATATTTTATGTACAGTATATAATATATATTTGGTGAAATTTTATATTTTATGTACAGTATATAAGATATATTTGGTGTACTTTCATATTTTATCTACAGTATATAGTATATATTTGGTGACATTTGATATTTTATATACAGTATATAATATATATTTGTTAAAATTTGATATTTTATGTACAGTATATAATATATATTTTTTGAAATTTTATATTTTATGTACAGTATATAATATATATTTGGTGTACTTTCATATTTTATGTACAGTATATAGTATATATTTGGTGACATTTGATATTTTATGTACAGTGTATAATATATATTTGATGAAATTTTATATTTTATGTACAGTATATAATATATATTTGGTGTACTTTCATATTTTATGTACAGTATATAGTATATATTTGGTGACATTTGATATTTTATATACAATAAAAAAGATATTATTCTTGAAATTTGATATTTTATGTACAGTATATACTATATGTTTGGTGAAATTTCATATTATAGGTACAGTATATAATATATATTTATTGAAATTTGATATTTTATGTACAGTATATAATATATATTTGGTGAAATTTTATATTTTATGTACAGTATATAAGATATATTTGGTGTACTTTCATATTTTATGTACAGTATATAGTATATATTTGGTGACATTTGATATTTTATATTCAGTATATAATATATGTTTGTTAAAATTTGATATTTTATGTACAGTATATAATATATATTTTCTGTAATTTTATATTTTATGTACAGTATATAATATATATTTGGTGTACTTTCATATTTTATGTACAGTATATAGTATATATTTGGTGACATTTGATATTTTATGTACAGTGTATAATATATATTTGGTGAAATTTTATATTTTATGTACAGTATATAATATATATTTGGTGTACTTTCATATTTTATGTACAGTATATAGTATATATTTGGTGACATTTGATATTTTATATACAATAAATAAGATATTATTCTTGAAATTTGATATTTTATGTACAGTATATACTATATGTTTGGTGAAATTTGATATTATAGGTACAGTATATAATATATATTTGTTGAAATTTGATATTTTATGTACAGTATATAATATATATTTGGTGAAATTTTATATTTTATGTACAGTATATAAGATATATTTGGTGTACTTTCATATTTTATGTACAGTATATAGTATATATTTGGTGACATTTGATATTTTATATACAGTATATAATATATATTTGTTAAAATTTGATATTTTATGTAAAGTATATAATATATATTTTTTGAAATTTTATATTTTATGTACAGTATATAATATATATTTGGTGTACTTTCATATTTTATGTACAGTATATAGTATATATTTGGTGACATTTGATATTTTATGTACAGTGTATAATATATATTTGGTGAAATTTTATATTTTATGTACAGTATATAATATATATTTGGTGTACTTTCATATTTTATGTACAGTATATAGTATATATTTGGTGACATTTGATATTTTATATACAATAAATAAGATATTATTCTTGAAATTTGATATTTTATGTACAGTATATACTATACGTTTGGTGAAATTTGATATTATAGGTACAGTATATAATATATATTTGTTGAAATTTGATATTTTATGTACAGTATATAATATATATTTGGTGAAATTTTATATTTTATGTACAGTATATAAGATATATTTGGTGTAATTTCATATTTTATGTACAGTATATAGTATATATTTGGTGACATTTGATATTTTATATACAGTATATAATATATATTTGTTAAAATTTGATATTTTATGTACAGTATATAATATATATTTTTTGAAATTTTATATTTTATGTCCTGTATATAAGATATATTTTGTGTACTTTCATATTTTATGTACAGTATATAGTATATATTTGGTGACATTTGATATTTTATGTACAGTGTATAATATATACTTGGTGAAATTTTATATTTTATGTACAGTATATAATATATATTTGGTGTACTTTCATATTTCATGTACAGTATATAGTATATATTTGGTGACATTTGATATTTTATATACAATAAATAAGATATTTTTCTTGAAATTTGATATTTTATGTACAGTATATACTATATGTTTGGTGAAATTTGATATTATAGGTACAGTATATAATATATATTTGTTGAAATTTGATATTTTATGTACTGTATATAATATATATTTGGTGAAATTTTATATTTTATGTACAGTATATAAGATATATTTGGTGTACTTTCATATTTTATGTACAGTATATAGTATATATTTGGTGACATTTGATATTTTATACACAGTATATAATATATATTTGTTGAAATTTGATATTTTATGTACAGTATATAATATATATTTTTTGAAATTTTATATTTTATGTACAGTATATAATATATATTTGGTGTACTTTCATATTTTATGTACAGTATATAGCATATATTTGGTGACATTTGATATTTTATGTACAGTGTATAATATATACTTGGTGAAATTTTATATTTTATGTACAGTATATAATATATATTTGGTGTACTTTCATATTTCATGTACAGTATATAGTATATATTTGGTGACATTTGATATTTTATATACAATAAATAAGATATTATTCTTGAAATTTGATATTTTATGTACAGTATATACTATACGTTTGGTGAAATTTGATATTATAGGTACAGTATATAATATATATTTGTTGAAATTTGATATTTTATGTACAGTATATAATATATATTTGGTGAAATTTTATATTTTATGTACAGTATATAAGATATATTTGGTGTACTTTCATATTTTATGTACAGTATATAGTATATATTTGGTGACATTTGATATTTTATACACAGTATATAATATATATTTGTTGAAATTTGATATTTTATGTACAGTATATAATATATATTTTTTGAAATTTTATATTTTATGTACAGTATATAATATATATTTGGTGTACTTTCATATTTTATGTACAGTATATAGTATATATTTGGTGACATTTGATATTTTATGTACAGTGTATAATATATATTTGGTGAAATTTTATATTTTATGTACAGTATATAATATATATTTGGTGTACTTTCATATTTTATGTACAGTATATAGTATATATTTGGTGACATTTGATATTTTATATACAATAAATAAGATATTATTCTTGAAATTTGATATTTTATGTACAGTATATACTATATGTTTGGTGAAATTTGATATTATAGGTACAGTATATAATATATATTTGTTGAAATTTGATATTTTATGTACAGTATATAATATATATTTGGTGAAATTTTATATTTTATGTACAGTATATAAGATATATTTGGTGTACTTTCATATTTTATGTACAGTATATAGTATATATTTGGTGACATTTGATATTTTATATACAGTATATAATATATATTTGTTAAAATTTGATATTTTATGTAAAGTATATAATATATATTTTTTGAAATTTTATATTTTATGTACAGTATATAATATATATTTGGTGTACTTTCATATTTTATGTACAGTATATAGTATATATTTGGTGACATTTGATATTTTATGTACAGTGTATAATATATACTTGGTGAAATTTTATATTTTATGTACAGTATATAATATATATTTGGTGTACTTTCATATTTTATGTACAGTATATAGTATATATTTGGTGACATTTGATATTTTATATACAATAAATAAGATATTTTTCTTGAAATTTGATATTTTATGTACAGTATATACTATATGTTTGGTGAAATTTGATATTATAGGTACAGTATATAATATATATTTGTTGAAATTTGATATTTTATGTACAGTATATAATATATATTTGGTGAAATTTTATATTTTATGTACAGTATATAAGATATATTTGGTGTACTTTCATATTTTATGTACAGTATATAGTATATATTTGGTGACATTTGATATTTTATACACAGTATATAATATATATTTGTTGAAATTTGATATTTTATGTACAGTATATAATATATATTTTTTGAAATTTTATATTTTATGTACAGTATATAATATATATTTGGTGTACTTTCATATTTTATGTACAGTATATAGTATATGTTTGGTGACATTTGATATTTTATGTACAGTGTATAATATATATTTGGTGAAATTTTATATTTTATGTACAGTATATAATATATATTTGGTGTACTTTCATATTTTATGTACAGTATATAGTATATATTTGGTGACATTTGGTATTTTATATACAATAAATAAGATATTATTCTTGAAATTTGATATTTTATGTACAGTATATACTATATGTTTGGTGAAATTTGATATTATAGGTACAGTATATAATATATATTTGTTGAAATTTGATATTTTATGTACAGTATATAATATATATTTGGTGAAATTTTATATTTTATGTACAGTATATAAGATATATTTGGTGTACTTTAATATTTTATGTACAGTATATAGTATATATTTGGTGACATTTGATATTTTATATACAGTATATAATATATATTTGTTAAAATTTGATATTTTATGTACAGTATATAATATATATTTTTTGAAATTTTATATTTTATGTACAGTATATAATATATATTTGGTGTACTTTCATATTTTATGTACAGTATATAGTATATATTTGGTGACATTTGATATTTTATGTACAGTGTATAATATATATTTGATGAAATTTTATATTTTATGTACAGTATATAATATATATTTGGTGTACTTTCATATTTCATGTACAGTATATAGTATATATTTGGTGACATTTGATATTTTATATACAATAAATAAGATATTATTTTTGAAATTTGATATTTTATGTACAGTATATACTATATGTTTGGTGAAATTTGATATTATAAGTACAGTATATAATATATATTTGTTGAAATTTGATATTTTATGTACAGTATATAATATATATTTGGTGAAATTTTATATTTTATGTACAGTATATAAGATATATTTGGTGTACTTTCATATTTTATGTACAGTATATAGTATATATTTGGTGACATTTGATATTTTATATTCAGTATATAATATATATTTGTTAAAATTTGATATTTTATGTACAGTATATAATATATATTTTCTGAAATTTTATATTTTATGTACAGTATATAATATATATTTGGTGTACTTTCATATTTTATGTACAGTATATAGTATATATTTGGTGACATTTGATATTTTATGTACAGTGTATAATATATATTTGGTGAAATTTTATATTTTATGTACAGTATATAATATATATTTGGTGTACTTTCATATTTTATGTACAGTATATAGTATATATTTGGTGACATTTGGTATTTTATATACAATAAATAAGATATTATTCTTGAAATTTGATATTTTATGTACAGTATATACTATATGTTTGGTGAAATTTGATATTATAGGTACAGTATATAATATATATTTGTTGAAATTTGATATTTTATGTACAGTATATAATATATATTTGGTGAAATTTTATATTTTATGTACAGTATATAAGATATATTTGGTGTACTTTAATATTTTATGTACAGTATATAGTATATATTTGGTGACATTTGATATTTTATATACAGTATATAATATATATTTGTTAAAATTTGATATTTTATGTACAGTATATAATATATATTTTTTGAAATTTTATATTTTATGTACAGTATATAATATATATTTGGTGTACTTTCATATTTTATGTACAGTATATAGTATATATTTGGTGACATTTGATATTTTATGTACAGTGTATAATATATATTTGATGAAATTTTATATTTTATGTACAGTATATAATATATATTTGGTGTACTTTCATATTTCATGTACAGTATATAGTATATATTTGGTGACATTTGATATTTTATATACAATAAATAAGATATTATTCTTGAAATTTGATATTTTATGTACAGTATATACTATATGTTTGGTGAAATTTGATATTATAAGTACAGTATATAATATATATTTGTTGAAATTTGATATTTCATGTACAGTATATAATATATATTTGGTGAAATTTTATATTTTATGTACAGTATATAAGATATATTTGGTGTACTTTCATATTTTATGTACAGTATATAGTATATATTTGGTGACATTTGATATTTTATATACAGTGTATAATATATATTTGTTAAAATTTGATATTTTATGTACAGTATATAATATATATTTTTTGAAATTTTATATTTTATGTACAGTATATAATATATATTTGGTGTACTTTCATATTTTATGTACAGTATATAGTATATATTTGGTGACATTTGATATTTTATGTACAGTGTATAATATATATTTGATGAAATTTTATATTTTATGTACAGTATATAATATATATTTGGTGTACTTTCATATTTTATGTACAGTATATAGTATATATTTGGTGACATTTGATATTTTATATACAATAAATAAGATATTATTCTTGAAATTTGATATTTTATGTACAGTATATACTATATGTTTGGTGAAATTTGATATTATAGGTACAGTATATAATATATATTTATTGAAATTTGATATTTTATGTACAGTATATAATATATATTTGGTGAAATTTTATATTTTATGTACAGTATATAAGATATATTTGGTGTACTTTCATATTTTATGTACAGTATATAGTATATATTTGGTGACATTTGATATTTTATATTCAGTATATAATATATATTTGTTAAAATTTGATATTTTATGTACAGTATATAATATATATTTTCTGAAATTTTATATTTTATGTACAGTATATAATATATATTTGGTGTACTTTCATATTTTATGTACAGTATATTGTATATATTTGGTGACATTTGATATTTTATGTACAGTGTATAATATATATTTGGTGAAATTTTATATTTTATGTACAGTATATAATATATATTTGGTGTACTTTCATATTTTATGTACAGTATATAGTATATATTTGGTGACATTTGATATTTTATATACAATATATAAGATATTATTCTTGAAATTTGATATTTTATGTACAGTATATACTATATGTTTGGTGAAATTTGATATTATAGGTACAGTATATAATATATATTTGTTGAAATTTGATATTTTATGTACAGTATATAATATATATTTGGTGAAATTTTATATTTTATGTACAGTATATAAGATATATTTGGTGTAGTTTCATATTTTATGTACAGTATATTGTATATATTTGGTGACATTTGATATTTTATATACAGTATATAATATATATTTGTTAAAATTTGATATTTTATGTACAGTATATAATATATATTTTTTGAAATTTTATATTTTATGTACAGTATATAAGATATATTTGGTGTACTTTCATATTTTATGTACAGTATATAGCATATATTTGGTGACATTTGATATTTTATGTACAGTGTATAATATATACTTGGTGAAATTTTATATTTTATGTACAGTATATAATATATATTTGGTGTACTTTCATATTTCATGTACAGTATATAGTATATATTTGGTGACATTTGATATTTTATATACAATAAATAAGATATTATTCTTGAAATTTGATATTTTATGTACAGTATATACTATATGTTTGGTGAAATTTGATATTATAGGTACAGTATATAATATATATTTGTTGAAATTTGATATTTTATGTACAGTATATAATATATATTTGGTGAAATTTTATATTTTATGTACAGTATATAAGATATATTTGGTGTACTTTCATATTTTATGTACAGTATATAGTATATATTTGGTGACATTTGATATTTTATATACAGTATATAATATATATTTGTTAAAATTTGATATTTTATGTAAAGTATATAATATATATTTTTTGAAATTTTATATTTTATATACAGTATATAATATATATTTGGTGTACTTTCATATTTTATGTACAGTATATAGTATATATTTGGTGACATTTGATATTTTATGTACAGTGTATAATATATATTTGGTGAAATTTTATATTTTATGTACAGTATATAATATATATTTGGTGTACTTTCATATTTTATGTACAGTATATAGTATATATTTGGTGACATTTGTTATTTTATATACAATAAATAAGATATTATTCTTGAAATTTGATATTTTATGTACAGTATATACTATATGTTTGGTGAAATTTGATATTATAGGTACAGTATATAATATATATTTGTTGAAATTTGATATTTTATGTACAGTATATAATATATATTTGGTGAAATTTTATATTTTATGTACAGTATATAAGATATATTTGGTGTACTTTCATATTTTATGTACAGTATATAGTATATATTTGGTGACATTTGATATTTTATATACAGTATATAATATATATTTGTTAAAATTTGATATTTTATGTACAGTATATAATATATATTTTTTGAAATTTTATATTTTATGTACAGTATATAATATATATTTGGTGTACTTTCATATTTTATGTACAGTATATAGTATATATTTGGTGACATTTGATATTTTATGTACAGTGTATAATATATATTTGATGAAATTTTATATTTTATGTACAGTATATAATATATATTTGGTGTACTTTCATATTTCATGTACAGTATATAGTATATATTTGGTGACATTTGATATTTTATATACAATAAATAAGATATTATTCTTGAAATTTGATATTTTATGTACAGTATATACTATATGTTTGGTGAAATTTGATATTATAGGTACAGTATATAATATATATTTGTTGAAATTTGATATTTTATGTACAGTATATAATATATATTTGGTGAAATTTTATATTTTATGTACAGTATATAAGATATATTTGGTGTACTTTAATATTTTATGTACAGTATATAGTATATATTTGGTGACATTTGATATTTTATATACAGTATATAATATATATTTGTTAAAATTTGATATTTTATGTACAGTATATAATATATATTTTTTGAAATTTTATATTTTATGTACAGTATATAATATATATTTGGAGTACTTTCATATTTTATGTACAGTATATAGCATATATTTGGTGACATTTGATATTTTATGTACAGTGTATAATATATATTTGATGAAATTTTATATTTTATGTACAGTATATAATATATATTTGGTGTACTTTCATATTTCATGTACAGTATATAGTATATATTTGGTGACATTTGATATTTTATATACAATAAATAAGATATTATTCTTGAAATTTGATATTTTATGTACAGTATATACTATATGTTTGGTGAAATTTGATATTATAGGTACAGTATATAATATATATTTATTGAAATTTGATATTTTATGTACAGTATATAATATATATTTGGTGAAATTTTATATTTTATGTACAGTATATAAGATATATTTGGTGTACTTTCATATTTTATGTACAGTATATAGTATATATTTGGTGACATTTGATATTTTATATACAGTATATAATATATATTTGTTAAAATTTGATATTTTATGTACAGTATATAATATATATTTTTTGAAATTTTATATTTTATGTACAGTATATAATATATATTTGGTGTACTTTCATATTTTATGTACAGTATATAGCATATATTTGGTGACATTTGATATTTTATGTACAGTGTATAATATATATTTGATGAAATTTTATATTTTATGTACAGTATATAATATATATTTGGTGTACTTTCATATTTCATGTACAGTATATAGTATATATTTGGTGACATTTGATATTTTATATACAATAAATAAGATATTATTCTTGAAATTTGATATTTTATGTACAGTATATACCATATGTTTGGTGAAATTTGATATTATAGGTACAGTATATAATATATATTTATTGAAATTTGATATTTTATGTACAGTATATAATATATATTTGGTGAAATTTTATATTTTATGTACAGTATATAAGATATATTTGGTGTACTTTCATATTTTATGTACAGTATATAGTATATATTTGGTGACATTTGATATTTTATATTCAGTATATAATATATATTTGTTAAAATTTGATATTTTATGTACAGTATATAATATATATTTTCTGAAATTTTATATTTTATGTACAGTATATAATATATATTTGGTGTACTTTCATATTTTATGTACAGTATATAGTATATATTTGGTGACATTTGATATTTTATGTACAGTGTATAATATATATTTGGTGAAATTTTATATTTTATGTACAGTATATAATATATATTTGGTGTACTTTCATATTTTATGTACAGTATATAGTATATATTTTGTGACATTTGATATTTTATATACAATAAATAAGATATTATTCTTGAAATTTGATATTTTATGTACAGTATATACTATATGTTTGGTGAAATTTGATATTATAGGTACAGTATATAATATATATTTGTTGAAATTTGATATTTTATGTACAGTATATAATATATATTTGGTGAAATTTTATATTTTATGTACAGTATATAAGATATATTTGGTGTACTTTCATATTTTATGTACAGTATATTGTATATATTTGGTGACATTTGATATTTTATATACAGTATATAATATATATTTGTTAAAATTTGATATTTTATGTACAGTATATAATATATATTTTTTGAAATTTTATATTTTATGTCCAGTATATAAGATATATTTTGTGTACTTTCATATTTTATGTACAGTATATAGCATATATTTGGTGACATTTGATATTTTATGTACAGTGTATAATATATACTTGGTGAAATTTTATATTTTATGTACAGTATATAATATATATTTGGTGTACTTTCATATTTCATGTACAGTATATAGTATATATTTGGTGACATTTGATATTTTATATACAATAAATAAGATATTATTCTTGAAATTTGATATTTTATGTACAGTATATACTATATGTTTGGTGAAATTTGATATTATAGGTACAGTATATAATATATATTTGTTGAAATTTGATATTTTATGTACAGTATATAATATATATTTGGTGAAATTTTATATTTTATGTACAGTATATAAGATATATTTGGTGTACTTTCATATTTTATGTACAGTATATAGTATATATTTGGTGACATTTGATATTTTATATACAGTATATAATATATATTTGTTAAAATTTGATATTTTATGTAAAGTATATAATATATATTTTTTGAAATTTTATATTTTATGTACAGTATATAATATATATTTGGTGTACTTTCATATTTTATGTACAGTATATAGTATATATTTGGTGACATTTGATATTTTATGTACAGTGTATAATATATATTTGGTGAAATTTTATATTTTATGTACAGTATATAATATATATTTGGTGTACTTTCATATTTTATGTACAGTATATAGTATATATTTGGTGACATTTGGTATTTTATATACAATAAATAAGATATTATTCTTGAAATTTGATATTTTATGTACAGTATATACTATATGTTTGGTGAAATTTGATATTATAGGTACAGTATATAATATATATTTGTAGAAATTTGATATTTTATGTACAGTATATAATATATATTTGGTGAAATTTTATATTTTATGTACAGTATATAAGATATATTTGGTGTACTTTCATATTTTATGTACAGTATATAGTATATATTTGGTGACATTTGATATTTTATATACAGTATATAATATATATTTGTTAAAATTTGATATTTTATGTAAAGTATATAATATATATTTTTTGAAATTTTATATTTTATGTACAGTATATAATATATATTTGGTGTACTTTCATATTTTATGTACAGTATATAGTATATATTTGGTGACATTTGATATTTTATGTACAGTGTATAATATATATTTGGTGAAATTTTATATTTTATGTACAGTATATAATATATATTTGGTGTACTTTCATATTTTATGTACAGTATATAGTATATATTTGGTGACATTTGGTATTTTATATACAATAAATAAGATATTATTCTTGAAATTTGATATTTTATGTACAGTATATACTATATGTTTGGTGAAATTTGATATTATAGGTACAGTATATAATATATATTTGTTGAAATTTGATATTTTATGTACAGTATATAATATATATTTGGTGAAATTTTATATTTTATGTACAGTATATAAGATATATTTGGTGTACTTTCATATTTTATGTACAGTATATAGTATATATTTGGTGACATTTGATATTTTATATACAGTATATAATATATATTTGTTAAAATTTGATATTTTATGTAAAGTATATAATATATATTTTTTGAAATTTTATATTTTATGTACAGTATATAATATATATTTGGTGTACTTTCATATTTTATGTACAGTATATAGTATATATTTGGTGACATTTGATATTTTATGTACAGTGTATAATATATATTTGGTGAAATTTTATATTTTATGTACAGTATATAATATATATTTGGTGTACTTTCATATTTTATGTACAGTATATAGTATATATTTGGTGACATTTGGTATTTTATATACAATAAATAAGATATTATTCCTGAAATTTGATATTTTATGTACAGTATATACTATATGTTTGGTGAAATTTGATATTATAGGTACAGTATATAATATATATTTGTAGAAATTTGATATTTTATGTACAGTATATAATATATATTTGGTGAAATTTTATATTTTATGTACAGTATATAAGATATATTTGGTGTACTTTCATATTTTATGTACAGTATATAGTATATATTTGGTGACATTTGATATTTTATATACAGTATATAATATATATTTGTTAAAATTTGATATTTTATGTAAAGTATATAATATATATTTTTTGAAATTTTATATTTTATGTACAGTATATAATATATATTTGGTGTACTTTCATATTTTATGTACAGTATATAGTATATATTTGGTGACATTTGATATTTTATGTACAGTGTATAATATATATTTGGTGAAATTTTATATTTTATGTACAGTATATAATATATATTTGGTGTACTTTCATATTTTATGTACAGTATATAGTATATATTTGGTGACATTTGGTATTTTATATACAATAAATAAGATATTATTCTTGAAATTTGATATTTTATGTACAGTATATACTATATGTTTGGTGAAATTTGATATTATAGGTACAGTATATAATATATATTTGTAGAAATTTGATATTTTATGTACAGTATATAATATATATTTGGTGAAATTTTATATTTTATGTACAGTATATAAGATATATTTGGTGTACTTTAATATTTTATGTACAGTATATAGTATATATTTGGTGACATTTGATATTTTATATACAGTATATAATATATATTTGTTAAAATTTGATATTTTATGTACAGTATATAATATATATTTTTTGAAATTTTATATTTTATGTACAGTATATAATATATATTTGGTGTACTTTCATATTTTATGTACAGTATATAGCATATATTTGGTGACATTTGATATTTTATGTACAGTGTATAATATATATTTGATGAAATTTTATATTTTATGTACAGTATATAATATATATTTGGTGTACTTTCATATTTCATGTACAGTATATAGTATATATTTGGTGACATTTGATATTTTATATACAATAAATAAGATATTATTCTTGAAATTTGATATTTTATGTACAGTATATACTATATGTTTGGTGAAATTTGATATTATAGGTACAGTATATAATATATATTTATTGAAATTTGATATTTTATGTACAGTATATAATATATATTTGGTGAAATTTTATATTTTATGTACAGTATATAAGATATATTTGGTGTACTTTCATATTTTATGTACAGTATATAGTATATATTTGGTGACATTTGATATTTTATATTCAGTATATAATATATATTTGTTAAAATTTGATATTTTATGTACAGTATATAACATATATTTTCTGAAATTTTATATTTTATGTACAGTATATAATATATATTTGGTGTACTTTCATATTTTATGTACAGTATATAGTATATATTTGGTGACATTTGATATTTTATGTACAGTGTATAATATATATTTGGTGAAATTTTATATTTTATGTACAGTATATAATATATATTTGGTGTACTTTCATATTTTATGTACAGTATATAGTATATATTTGGTGACATTTGATATTTTATATACAATAAATAAGATATTATTCTTGAAATTTGATATTTTATGTACAGTATATACTATATGTTTGGTGAAATTTGATATTATAGGTACAGTATATAATATATATTTGTTGAAATTTGATATTTTATGTACAGTATATAATATATATTTGGTGAAATTTTATATTTTATGTACAGTATATAAGATATATTTGGTGTACTTTCATATTTTATGTACAGTATATTGTATATATTTGGTGACATTTGATATTTTATATACAGTATATAATATATATTTGTTAAAATTTGATATTTTATGTACAGTATATAATATATATTTTTTGAAATTTTATATTTTATGTCCAGTATATAAGATATATTTTGTGTACTTTCATATTTTATGTACAGTATATAGCATATATTTGGTGACATTTGATATTTTATGTACAGTGTATAATATATATTTGATGAAATTTTATATTTTATGTACAGTATATAATATATATTTGGTGTACTTTCATATTTCATGTACAGTATATAGTATATATTTGGTGACATTTGATATTTTATATACAATAAATAAGATATTATTCTTGAAATTTGATATTTTATGTACAGTATATACTATATGTTTGGTGAAATTTGATATTATAGGTACAGTATATAATATATATTTATTGAAATTTGATATTTTATGTACAGTATATAATATATATTTGGTGAAATTTTATATTTTATGTACAGTATATAAGATATATTTGGTGTACTTTCATATTTTATGTACAGTATATAGTATATATTTGGTGACATTTGATATTTTATATACAGTATATAATATATATTTGTTAAAATTTGATATTTTATGTACAGTATATAATATATATTTGTTGAAATTTGATATTTTATGTACAGTATATAATATATATTTGGTGTACTTTCATATTTTATGTACAGTATATAGCATATATTTGGTGACATTTGATATTTTATGTACAGTGTATAATATATATTTGATGAAATTTTATATTTTATGTACAGTATATAATATATATTTGGTGTACTTTCATATTTCATGTACAGTATATAGTATATATTTGGTGACATTTGATATTTTATATACAATAAATAAGATATTATTCTTGAAATTTGATATTTTATGTACAGTATATACCATATGTTTGGTGAAATTTGATATTATAGGTACAGTATATAATATATATTTATTGAAATTTGATATTTTATGTACAGTATATAATATATATTTGGTGAAATTTTATATTTTATGTACAGTATATAAGATATATTTGGTGTACTTTCATATTTTATGTACAGTATATAGTATATATTTGGTGACATTTGATATTTTATATTCAGTATATAATATATACTTGTTAAAATTTGATATTTTATGTACAGTATATAATATATATTTTCTGAAATTTTATATTTTATGTACAGTATATAATATATATTTGGTGTACTTTCATATTTTATGTACAGTATATAGTATATATTTGGTGACATTTGATATTTTATGTACAGTGTATAATATATATTTGGTGAAATTTTATATTTTATGTACAGTATATAATATATATTTGGTGTACTTTCATATTTTATGTACAGTATATAGTATATATTTGGTGACATTTGATATTTTATATACAATAAATAAGATATTATTCTTGAAATTTGATATTTTATGTACAGTATATACTATATGTTTGGTGAAATTTGATATTATAGGTACAGTATATAATATATATTTGTTGAAATTTGATATTTTATGTACAGTATATAATATATATTTGGTGAAATTTTATATTTTATGTACAGTATATAAGATATATTTGGTGTACTTTCATATTTTATGTACAGTATATTGTATATATTTGGTGACATTTGATATTTTATATACAGTATATAATATATATTTGTTAAAATTTGATATTTTATGTACAGTATATAATATATATTTTTTGAAATTTTATATTTTATGTCCAGTATATAAGATATATTTTGTGTACTTTCATATTTTATGTACAGTATATAGCATATATTTGGTGACATTTGATATTTTATGTACAGTGTATAATATATACTTGGTGAAATTTTATATTTTATGTACAGTATATAATATATATTTGGTGTACTTTCATATTTCATGTACAGTATATAGTATATATTTGGTGACATTTGATATTTTATATACAATAAATAAGATATTATTCTTGAAATTTGATATTTTATGTACAGTATATACTATATGTTTGGTGAAATTTGATATTATAGGTACAGTATATAATATATATTTGTTGAAATTTGATATTTTATGTACAGTATATAATATATATTTGGTGAAATTTTATATTTTATGTACAGTATATAAGATATATTTGGTGTACTTTCATATTTTATGTACAGTATATAGTATATATTTGGTGACATTTGATATTTTATATACAGTATATAATATATATTTGTTAAAATTTGATATTTTATGTAAAGTATATAATATATATTTTTTGAAATTTTATATTTTATGTACTGTATATAATATATATTTGGTGTACTTTCATATTTTATGTACAGTATATAGTATATATTTGGTGACATTTGATATTTTATGTACAGTGTATAATATATATTTGGTGAAATTTTATATTTTATGTACAGTATATAATATATATTTGGTGTACTTTCATATTTTATGTACAGTATATAGTATATATTTGGTGACATTTGGTATTTTATATACAATAAATAAGATATTATTCTTGAAATTTGATATTTTATGTACAGTATATACTATATGTTTGGTGAAATTTGATATTATAGGTACAGTATATAATATATATTTGTAGAAATTTGATATTTTATGTACAGAATATAATATATATTTGGTGAAATTTTATATTTTATGTACAGTATATAAGATATATTTGGTGTAATTTCATATTTTATGTACAGTATATAGTATATATTTGGTGACATTTGATATTTTATATACAGTATATAATATATATTTGTTAAAATTTGATATTTTATGTAAAGTATATAATATATATTTTTTGAAATTTTATATTTTATGTACAGTATATAATATATATTTGGTGTACTTTCATATTTTATGTACAGTATATAGTATATATTTGGTGACATTTGATATTTTATGTACATTGTATAATATATATTTGGTGAAATTTTATACTTTATGTACAGTATATAATATATATTTGGTGTACTTTCATATTTTATGTACAGTATACAGTATATATTTGGTGACATTTGGTATTTTATATACAATAAATAAGATATTATTCTTGAAATTTGATATTTTATGTACAGTATATACTATATGTTTGGTGAAATTTGATATTATAGGTACAGTATATAATATATATTTGTTGAAATTTGATATTTTATGTACAGTATATAATATATATTTGGTGAAATTTTATATTTTATGTACAGTATATAAGATATATTTGGTGTACTTTCATATTTTATTTACAGTATATAGTATATATTTGGTGACATTTGATATTTTATATTCAGTATATAATATATATTTGTTAAAATTTGATATTTTATGTACAGTATATAATATATATTTTCTGAAATTTTATATTTTATGTACAGTATATAATATATATTTGGTGTACTTTCATATTTTATGTACAGTATATAGTATATATTTGGTGACATTTGATATTTTATGTACAGTGTATAATATATATTTGGTGAAATTTTATATTTTATGTACAGTATATAATATATATTTGGTGTACTTTCATATTTTATGTACAGTATATAGTATATATTTGGTGACATTTGATATTTTATGTACAGTGTATAATATATATTTGATGAAATTTTATATTTTATGTACAGTATATAATATATATTTGGTGTACTTTCATATTTCATGTACAGTATATAGTATATATTTGGTGACATTTGATATTTTATATACAATAAATAAGATATTATTCTTCAAATTTGATATTTTATGTACAGTATATACTATATGTTTGGTGAAATTTGATATTATAGGTACAGTATATAATATATATTTATTGAAATTTGATATTTTATGTACAGTATATAATATATATTTGGTGAAATTTTATATTTTATGTACAGTATATAAGATATATTTGGTGTACTTTCATATTTTATGTACAGTATATAGTATATATTTGGTGACATTTGATATTTTATATTCAGTATATAATATATATTTGTTAAAATTTGATATTTTATGTACAGTATATAATATATATTTTCTGAAATTTTATATTTTATGTACAGTATATAATATATATTTGGTGTACTTTCATATTTTATGTACAGTATATAGTATATATTTGGTGACATTTGATATTTTATGTACAGTGTATAATATATATTTGGTGAAATTTTATATTTTATGTACAGTATATAATATATATTTGGTGTACTTTCATATTTTATGTACAGTATATAGTATATATTTGGTGACATTTGATATTTTATATACAATAAATAAGATATTATTCTTGAAATTTGATATTTTATGTACAGTATATACTATATGTTTGGTGAAATTTGATATTATAGGTACAGTATATAATATATATTTGTTGAAATTTGATATTTTATGTACAGTATATAATATATATTTGGTGAAATTTTATATTTTATGTACAGTATATAAGATATATTTGGTGTACTTTCATATTTTATGTACAGTATATTGTATATATTTGGTGACATTTGATATTTTATATACAGTATATAATATATATTTGTTAAAATTTGATATTTTATGTACAGTATATAATATATATTTTTTGAAATTTTATATTTTATGTACAGTATATAATATATATTTGGTGTACTTTCATATTTTATGTACAGTATATAGTATATATTTGGTGACATTTGATATTTTATGTACAGTGTATAATATATATTTGATGAAATTTTATATTTTATGTACAGTATATAATATATATTTGGTGTACTTTCATATTTTATGTACAGTATATAGTATATATTTGGTGACATTTGGTATTTTATATACAATAAATAAGATATTATTCTTGAAATTTGATATTTTATGTACAGTATATACTATATGTTTGGTGAAATTTGATATTATAGGTACAGTATATAATATATATTTGTAGAAATTTGATATTTTATGTACAGAATATAATATATATTTGGTGAAATTTTATATTTTATGTACAGTATATAAGATATATTTGGTGTAATTTCATATTTTATGTACAGTATATAGTATATATTTGGTGACATTTGATATTTTATATACAGTATATAATATATATTTGTTAAAATTTGATATTTTATGTAAAGTATATAATATATATTTTTTGAAATTTTATATTTTATGTACAGTATATAATATATATTTGGTGTACTTTCATATTTTATGTACAGTATATAGTATATATTTGGTGACATTTGATATTTTATGTACATTGTATAATATATATTTGGTGAAATTTTATACTTTATGTACAGTATATAATATATATTTGGTGTACTTTCATATTTTATGTACAGTATACAGTATATATTTGGTGACATTTGGTATTTTATATACAATAAATAAGATATTATTCTTGAAATTTGATATTTTATGTACAGTATATACTATATGTTTGGCGAAATTTGATATTATAGGTACAGTATATAATATATATTTGTTGAAATTTGATATTTTATGTACAGTATATAATATATATTTGGTGAAATTTTATATTTTATGTACAGTATATAAGATATATTTGGTGTACTTTCATATTTTATTTACAGTATATAGTATATATTTGGTGACATTTGATATTTTATATTCAGTATATAATATATATTTGTTAAAATTTGATATTTTATGTACAGTATATAATATATATTTTCTGAAATTTTATATTTTATGTACAGTATATAATATATATTTGGTGTACTTTCATATTTTATGTACAGTATATAGTATATATTTGGTGACATTTGATATTTTATGTACAGTGTATAATATATATTTGGTGAAATTTTATATTTTATGTACAGTATATAATATATATTTGGTGTACTTTCATATTTTATGTACAGTATATAGTATATATTTGGTGACATTTGATATTTTATGTACAGTGTATAATATATATTTGATGAAATTTTATATTTTATGTACAGTATATAATATATATTTGGTGTACTTTCATATTTCATGTACAGTATATAGTATATATTTGGTGACATTTGATATTTTATATACAATAAATAAGATATTATTCTTCAAATTTGATATTTTATGTACAGTATATACTATATGTTTGGTGAAATTTGATATTATAGGTACAGTATATAATATATATTTATTGAAATTTGATATTTTATGTACAGTATATAATATATATTTGGTGAAATTTTATATTTTATGTACAGTATATAAGATATATTTGGTGTACTTTCATATTTTATGTACAGTATATAGTATATATTTGGTGACATTTGATATTTTATATTCAGTATATAATATATATTTGTTAAAATTTGATATTTTATGTACAGTATATAATATATATTTTCTGAAATTTTATATTTTATGTACAGTATATAATATATATTTGGTGTACTTTCATATTTTATGTACAGTATATAGTATATATTTGGTGACATTTGATATTTTATGTACAGTGTATAATATATATTTGGTGAAATTTTATATTTTATGTACAGTATATAATATATATTTGGTGTACTTTCATATTTTATGTACAGTATATAGTATATATTTGGTGACATTTGATATTTTATATACAATAAATAAGATATTATTCTTGAAATTTGATATTTTATGTACAGTATATACTATATGTTTGGTGAAATTTGATATTATAGGTACAGTATATAATATATATTTGTTGAAATTTGATATTTTATGTACAGTATATAATATATATTTGGTGAAATTTTATATTTTATGTACAGTATATAAGATATATTTGGTGTACTTTCATATTTTATGTACAGTATATTGTATATATTTGGTGACATTTGATATTTTATATACAGTATATAATATATATTTGTTAAAATTTGATATTTTATGTACAGTATATAATATATATTTTTTGAAATTTTATATTTTATGTACAGTATATAATATATATTTGGTGTACTTTCATATTTTATGTACAGTATATAGTATATATTTGGTGACATTTGATATTTTATGTACAGTGTATAATATATATTTGATGAAATTTTATATTTTATGTACAGTATATAATATATATTTGGTGTACTTTCATATTTCATGTACAGTATATAGTATATATTTGGTGACATTTGATATTTTATATACAATAAATAAGATATTATTCTTGAAATTTGATATTTTATGTACAGTATATACTATATGTTTGGTGAAATTTGATATTATAGGTACAGTATATAATATATATTTGTTGAAATTTGATATTTTATGTACAGTATATAATATATATTTGGTGAAATTTTATATTTTATGTACAGTATATAAGATATATTTGGTGTAATTTCATATTTTATGTACAGTATATTGTATATATTTGGTGACATTTGATATTTTATATACAGTATATAATATATATTTGTTAAAATTTGATATTTTATGTACAGTATATAATATATATTTTTTGAAATTTTATATTTTATGTCCAGTATATAAGATATATTTTGTGTACTTTCATATTTTATGTACAGTATATAGCATATATTTGGTGACATTTGATATTTTATGTACAGTGTATAATATATACTTGGTGAAATTTTATATTTTATGTACAGTATATAATATATATTTGGTGTACTTTCATATTTCATGTACAGTATATAGTATATATTTGGTGACATTTGATATTTTATATACAATAAATAAGATATTATTCTTGAAATTTGATATTTTATGTACAGTATATACTATATGTTTGGTGAAATTTGATATTATAGGTACAGTATATAATATATATTTGTTGAAATTTGATATTTTATGTACAGTATATAATATATATTTGGTGAAATTTTATATTTTATGTACAGTATATAAGATATATTTGGTGTACTTTCATATTTTATGTACAGTATATAGTATATATTTGGTGACATTTGATATTGTATATACAGTATATAATATATATTTGTTAAAATTTGATATTTTATGTAAAGTATATAATATATATTTTTTGAAATTTTATATTTTATGTACAGTATATAATATATATTTGGTGTACTTTCATATTTTATGTACAGTATATAGTATATATTTGGTGACATTTGATATTTTATGTACAGTGTATAATATATATTTGGTGAAATTTTATATTTTATGTACAGTATATAATATATATTTGGTGTACTTTCATATTTTATGTACAGTATACAGTATATATTTGGTGACATTTGGTATTTTATATACAATAAATAAGATATTATTCTTGAAATTTGATATTTTATGTACAGTATATACTATATGTTTGGTGAAATTTGATATTATAGGTACAGTATATAATATATATTTGTTGAAATTTGATATTTTATGTACAGTATATAATATATATTTGGTGAAATTTTATATTTTATGTACAGTATATAAGATATATTTGGTGTACTTTAATATTTTATGTACAGTATATAGTATATATTTGGTGACATTTGATATTTTATATACAGTATATAATATATATTTGTTAAAATTTGATATTTTATGTACAGTATATAATATATATTTTTTGAAATTTTATATTTTATGTACAGTATATAATATATATTTGGTGTACTTTCATATTTTATGTACAGTATATAGTATATATTTGCTGACATTTGATATTTTATTTACAGTGTATAATATATATTTGATGAAATTTTATATTTTATGTACAGTATATAATATATATTTGGTGTACTTTCATATTTTATGTACAGTATATAGTATATATTTGGTGACATTTGATATTTTATATACAATAAATAATATATTATTCTTGAAATTTGATATTTTATGTACAGTATATACTATATGTTTGGTGAAATTTGATATTATAGGTACAGTATATAATATATATTTATTGAAATTTGATATTTTATGTACAGTATATAATATATATTTGGTGAAATTTTATATTTTATGTACAGTATATAAGATATATTTGGTGTACTTTCATATTTTATGTACAGTATATAGTATATATTTGGTGACATTTGATATTTTATATTCAGTATATAATATATATTTGTTAAAATTTGATATTTTATGTACAGTATATAATATATATTTTCTGAAATTTTATATTTTATGTACAGTATATAATATATATTTGGTGTACTTTCATATTTTATGTACAGTATATAGTATATATTTGGTGACATTTGATATTTTATGTACAGTGTATAATATATATTTGGTGAAATTTTATATTTTATGTACAGTATATAATATATATTTGGTGTACTTTCATATTTTATGTACAGTATATAGTATATATTTGGTGACATTTGATATTTTATGTACAGTGTATAATATATATTTGATGAAATTTTATATTTTATGTACAGTATATAATATATATTTGGTGTACTTTCATATTTCATGTACAGTATATAGTATATATTTGGTGACATTTGATATTTTATATACAATAAATAAGATATTATTCTTGAAATTTGATATTTTATGTACAGTATATACTATATGTTTGGTGAAATTTGATATTATAGGTACAGTATATAATATATATTTGTTGAAATTTGATATTTTATGTACAGTATATAATATATATTTGGTGAAATTTTATATTTTATGTACAGTATATAAGATATATTTGGTGTACTTTCATATTTTATGTACAGTATATAGTATATATTTGGTGACATTTGATATTTTATATTCAGTATATAATATATATTTGTTAAAATTTGATATTTTATGTACAGTATATAATATATATTTTCTGAAATTTTATATTTTATGTACAGTATATAATATATATTTGGTGTACTTTCATATTTTATGTACAGTATATAGTATATATTTGGTGACATTTGATATTTTATGTACAGTGTATAATATATATTTGGTGAAATTTTATATTTTATGTACAGTATATAATATATATTTGGTGTACTTTCATATTTTATGTACAGTATATAGTATATATTTGGTGACATTTGATATTTTATATACAATAAATAAGATATTATTCTTGAAATTTGATATTTTATGTACAGTATATACTATATGTTTGGTGAAATTTGATATTATAGGTACAGTATATAATATATATTTGTTGAAATTTGATATTTTATGTACAGTATATAATATATATTTGGTGAAATTTTATATTTTATGTACAGTATATAAGATATATTTGGTGTACTTTCATATTTTATGTACAGTATATTGTATATATTTGGTGACATTTGATATTTTATATACAGTATATAATATATATTTGTTAAAATTTGATATTTTATGTACAGTATATAATATATATTTTTTGACATTTTATATTTTATGTCCAGTATATAAGATATATTTGGTGTACTTTCATATTTTATGTACAGTATATAGCATATATTTGGTGACATTTGATATTTTATGTACAGTGTATAATATATACTTGGTGAAATTTTATATTTTATGTACAGTATATAATATATATTTCGTGTACTTTCATATTTCATGTACAGTATATAGTATATATTTGGTGACATTTGATATTTTATATACAATAAATAAGATATTATTCTTGAAATTTGATATTTTATGTACAGTATATACTATATGTTTGGTGAAATTTGATATTATAGGTACAGTATATAATATATATTTGTTGAAATTTGATATTTTATGTACAGTATATAATATATATTTGGTGAAATTTTATATTTTATGTACAGTATATAAGATATATTTGGTGTACTTTCATATTTTATGTACAGTATATAGTATATATTTGGTGACATTTGATATTTTATATACAGTATATAATATATATTTGTTAAAATTTGATATTTTATGTAAAGTATATAATATATATTTTTTGAAATTTTATATTTTATGTCCAGTATATAATATATATTTGGTGTACTTTCATATTTTATGTACAGTATATAGTATATATTTGGTGACATTTGATATTTTATGTACAGTGTATAATATATATTTGGTGAAATTTTATATTTTATGTACAGTATATAATATATATTTGGTGTACTTTCATATTTTATGTACAGTATATAGTATATATTTGGTGACATTTGTTATTTTATATACAATAAATAAGATATTATTCTTGAAATTTGATATTTTATGTACAGTATATACTATATGTTTGGTGAAATTTGATATTATAGGTACAGTATATAATATATATTTGTTGAAATTTGATATTTTATGTACAGTATATAATATATATTTGGTGAAATTTTATATTTTATGTACAGTATATAAGATATATTTGGTGTACTTTCATATTTTATGTACAGTATATAGTATATATTTGGTGACATTTGATATTGTATATACAGTATATAATATATATTTGTTAAAATTTGATATTTTATGTAAAGTATATAATATATATTTTTTGAAATTTTATATTTTATGTACAGTATATAATATATATTTGGTGTACTTTCATATTTTATGTACAGTATATAGTATATATTTGGTGACATTTGATATTTTATGTACAGTGTATAATATATATTTGGTGAAATTTTATATTTTATGTATAGTATATAATATATATTTGGTGTACTTTCATATTTTATGTACAGTATACAGTATATATTTGGTGACATTTGGTATTTTATATACAATAAATAAGATATTATTCTTGAAATTTGATATTTTATGTACAGTATATACTATATGTTTGGTGAAATTTGATATTATAGGTACAGTATATAATATATATTTGTTGAAATTTGATATTTTATGTACAGTATATAATATATATTTGGTGAAATTTTATATTTTATGTACAGTATATAAGATATATTTGGTGTACTTTAATATTTTATGTACAGTATATAGTATATATTTGGTGACATTTGATATTTTATATACAGTATATAATATATATTTGTTAAAATTTGATATTTTATGTACAGTATATAATATATATTTTTTGAAATTTTATATTTTATGTCCAGTATATAAGATATATTTTGTGTACTTTCATATTTTATGTACAGTATATAGCATATATTTGGTGACATTTGATATTTTATGTACAGTGTATAATATATACTTGGTGAAATTTTATATTTTATGTACAGTATATAATATATATTTGGTGTACTTTCATATTTCATGTACAGTATATAGTATATATTTGGTGACATTTGATATTTTATATACAATAAATAAGATATTATTCTTGAAATTTGATATTTTATGTACAGTATATACTATATGTTTGGTGAAATTTGATATTATAGGTACAGTATATAATATATATTTGTTGAAATTTGATATTTTATGTACAGTATATAATATATATTTGGTGAAATTTTATATTTTATGTACAGTATATAAGATATATTTGGTGTACTTTCATATTTTATGTACAGTATATAGTATATATTTGGTGACATTTGATATTGTATATACAGTATATAATATATATTTGTTAAAATTTGATATTTTATGTAAAGTATATAATATATATTTTTTGAAATTTTATATTTTATGTACAGTATATAATATATATTTGGTGTACTTTCATATTTTATGTACAGTATATAGTATATATTTGGTGACATTTGATATTTTATGTACAGTGTATAATATATATTTGGTGAAATTTTATATTTTATGTACAGTATATAATATATATTTGGTGTACTTTCATATTTTATGTACAGTATACAGTATATATTTGGTGACATTTGGTATTTTATATACAATAAATAAGATATTATTCTTGAAATTTGATATTTTATGTACAGTATATACTATATGTTTGGTGAAATTTGATATTATAGGTACAGTATATAATATATATTTGTTGAAATTTGATATTTTATGTACAGTATATAATATATATTTGGTGAAATTTTATATTTTATGTACAGTATATAAGATATATTTGGTGTACTTTAATATTTTATGTACAGTATATAGTATATATTTGGTGACATTTGATATTTTATATACAGTATATAATATATATTTGTTAAAATTTGATATTTTATGTACAGTATATAATATATATTTTTTGAAATTTTATATTTTATGTACAGTATATAATATATATTTGGTGTACTTTCATATTTTATGTACAGTATATAGTATATATTTGCTGACATTTGATATTTTATTTACAGTGTATAATATATATTTGATGAAATTTTATATTTTATGTACAGTATATAATATATATTTGGTGTACTTTCATATTTTATGTACAGTATATAGTATATATTTGGTGACATTTGATATTTTATATACAATAAATAATATATTATTCTTGAAATTTGATATTTTATGTACAGTATATACTATATGTTTGGTGAAATTTGATATTATAGGTACAGTATATAATATATATTTATTGAAATTTGATATTTTATGTACAGTATATAATATATATTTGGTGAAATTTTATATTTTATGTACAGTATATAAGATATATTTGGTGTACTTTCATATTTTATGTACAGTATATAGTATATATTTGGTGACATTTGATATTTTATATTCAGTATATAATATATATTTGTTAAAATTTGATATTTTATGTACAGTATATAATATATATTTTCTGAAATTTTATATTTTATGTACAGTATATAATATATATTTGGTGTACTTTCATATTTTATGTACAGTATATAGTATATATTTGGTGACATTTGATATTTTATGTACAGTGTATAATATATATTTGGTGAAATTTTATATTTTATGTACAGTATATAATATATATTTGGTGTACTTTCATATTTTATGTACAGTATATAGTATATATTTGGTGACATTTGATATTTTATGTACAGTGTATAATATATATTTGATGAAATTTTATATTTTATGTACAGTATATAATATATATTTGCTGTACTTTCATATTTCATGTACAGTATATAGTATATATTTGGTGACATTTGATATTTTATATACAATAAATAAGATATTATTCTTGAAATTTGATATTTTATGTACAGTATATACTATATGTTTGGTGAAATTTGATATTATAGGTACAGTATATAATATATATTTGTTGAAATTTGATATTTTATGTACAGTATATAATATATATTTGGTGAAATTTTATATTTTATGTACAGTATATAAGATATATTTGGTGTACTTTAATATTTTATGTACAGTATATAGTATATATTTGGTGACATTTGATATTTTATATTCAGTATATAATATATATTTGTTAAAATTTGATATTTTATGTACAGTATATAATATATATTTTCTGAAATTTTATATTTTATGTACAGTATATAATATATATTTGGTGTACTTTCATATTTTATGTACAGTATATAGTATATATTTGGTGACATTTGATATTTTATGTACAGTGTATAATATATATTTGGTGAAATTTTATATTTTATGTACAGTATATAATATATATTTGGTGTACTTTCATATTTTATGTACAGTATATAGTATATATTTGGTGACATTTGATATTTTATATACAATAAATAAGATATTATTCTTGAAATTTGATATTTTATGTACAGTATATACTATATGTTTGGTGAAATTTGATATTATAGGTACAGTATATAATATATCTTTGTTGAAATTTGATATTTTATGTACAGTATATAATATATATTTGGTGAAATTTTATATTTTATGTACAGTATATAAGATATATTTGGTGTACTTTCATATTTTATGTACAGTATATTGTATATATTTGGTGACATTTGATATTTTATATACAGTATATAATATATATTTGTTAAAATTTGATATTTTATGTACAGTATATAATATATATTTTTTGACATTTTATATTTTATGTCCAGTATATAAGATATATTTTGTGTACTTTCATATTTTATGTACAGTATATAGCATATATTTGGTGACATTTGATATTTTATGTACAGTGTATAATATATACTTGGTGAAATTTTATATTTTATGTACAGTATATAATATATATTTCGTGTACTTTCATATTTCATGTACAGTATATAGTATATATTTGGTGACATTTGATATTTTATATACAATAAATAAGATATTATTCTTGAAATTTGATATTTTATGTACAGTATATACTATATGTTTGGTGAAATTTGATATTATAGGTACAGTATATAATATATATTTGTTGAAATTTGATATTTTATGTACAGTATATAATATATATTTGGTGAAATTTTATATTTTATGTACAGTATATAAGATATATTTGGTGTACTTTCATATTTTATGTACAGTATATAGTATATATTTGGTGACATTTGATATTTTATATACAGTATATAATATATATTTGTTAAAATTTGATATTTTATGTAAAGTATATAATATATATTTTTTGAAATTTTATATTTTATGTCCAGTATATAATATATATTTGGTGTACTTTCATATTTTATGTACAGTATATAGTATATATTTGGTGACATTTGATATTTTATGTACAGTGTATAATATATATTTGGTGAAATTTTATATTTTATGTACAGTATATAATATATATTTGGTGTACTTTCATATTTTATGTACAGTATATAGTATATATTTGGTGACATTTGTTATTTTATATACAATAAATAAGATATTATTCTTGAAATTTGATATTTTATGTACAGTATATACTATATGTTTGGTGAAATTTGATATTATAGGTACAGTATATAATATATATTTGTTGAAATTTGATATTTTATGTACAGTATATAATATATATTTGGTGAAATTTTATATTTTATGTACAGTATATAAGATATATTTGGTGTACTTTCATATTTTATGTACAGTATATAGTATATATTTGGTGACATTTGATATTGTATATACAGTATATAATATATATTTGTTAAAATTTGATATTTTATGTAAAGTATATAATATATATTTTTTGAAATTTTATATTTTATGTACAGTATATAATATATATTTGGTGTACTTTCATATTTTATGTACAGTATATAGTATATATTTGGTGACATTTGATATTTTATGTACAGTGTATAATATATATTTGGTGAAATTTTATATTTTATGTATAGTATATAATATATATTTGGTGTACTTTCATATTTTATGTACAGTATACAGTATATATTTGGTGACATTTGGTATTTTATATACAATAAATAAGATTTTATTCTTGAAATTTGATATTTTATGTACAGTATATACTATATGTTTGGTGAAATTTGATATTATAGGTACAGTATATAATATATATTTGTTGAAATTTGATATTTTATGTACAGTATATAATATATATTTGGTGAAATTTTATATTTTATGTACAGTATATAAGATATATTTGGTGTACTTTAATATTTTATGTACAGTATATAGTATATATTTGGTGACATTTGATATTTTATATACAGTATATAATATATATTTGTTAAAATTTGATATTTTATGTACAGTATATAATATATATTTGTTGAAATTTTATATTTTATGTACAGTATATAATATATATTTGGTGTACTTTCATATTTTATGTACAGTATATAGTATATATTTGCTGACATTTGATATTTTATTTACAGTGTATAATATATATTTGATGAAATTTTATATTTTATGTACAGTATATAATATATATTTGGTGTACTTTCATATTTTATGTACAGTATATAGTATATATTTGGTGACATTTGATATTTTATATACAATAAATAAGATATTATTCTTGAAATTTGATATTTTATGTACAGTATATACTATATGTTTGGTGAAATTTGATATTATAGGTACAGTATATAATATATATTTATTGAAATTTGATATTTTATGTACAGTATATAATATATATTTGGTGAAATTTTATATTTTATGTACAGTATATAAGATATATTTGGTGTACTTTCATATTTTATGTACAGTATATAGTATATATTTGGTGACATTTGATATTTTATATTCAGTATATAATATATATTTGATGAAATTTTATATTTTATGTACAGTATATAATATATATTTGGTGTACTTTCATATTTCATGTACAGTATATAGTATATATTTGGTGACATTTGATATTTTATGTACAGTGTATAATATATATTTGGTGAAATTTTATATTTTATGTACAGTATATAATATATATTTGGTGTACTTTCATATTTTATGTACAGTATATAGTATATATTTGGTGACATTTGATATTTTATGTACAGTGTATAATATATATTTGATGAAATTTTATATTTTATGTACAGTATATAATATATATTTGGTGTACTTTCATATTTCATGTGCAGTATATAGTATATATTTGGTGACATTTGATATTTTATATACAATAAATAAGATATTATTCTTGAAATTTGATATTTTATGTACAGTATATACTATATGTTTGGTGAAATTTGATATTATAGGTACAGTATATAATATATATTTGTTGAAATTTGATATTTTATGTACAGTATATAATATATATTTGGTGAAATTTTATATTTTATGTACAGTATATAAGATATATTTGGTGTACTTTAATATTTTATGTACAGTATATAGTATATATTTCGTGACATTTGATATTTTATATTCAGTATATAATATATATTTGTTAAAATTTGATATTTTATGTACAGTATATAATATATATTTTCTGAAATTTTATATTTTATTTACAGTATATAATATATATTTGGTGTACTTTCATATTTTATGTACAGTATATAGTATATATTTGGTGACATTTGATATTTTATGTACAGTGTATAATATATATTTGGTGAAATTTTATATTTTATGTACAGTATATAATATATATTTGGTGTACTTTCATATTTTATGTACAGTATATAGTATATATTTGGTGACATTTGATATTTTATATACAATAAATAAGATATTATTCTTGAAATTTGATATTTTATGTACAGTATATAATATATGTTTGGTGAAATTTGATATTATAGGTACAGTATATAATATATATTTGTTGAAATTTGATATTTTATGTACAGTATATAATATATATTTGGTGAAATTTTATATTTTATATACAGTATATAAGATATATTTGGTGTACTTTCATATTTTATGTACAGTATATTGTATATATTTGGTGACATTTGATATTTTATATACAGTATATAATATATATTTGTTAAAATTTGATATTTTATGTACAGTATATAATATATATTTTTTGACATTTTATATTTTATGTCCAGTATATAAGATATATTTTGTGTACTTTCATATTTTATGTACAGTATATAGCATATATTTGGTGACATTTGATATTTTATGTACAGTGTATAATATATACTTGGTGAAATTTTATATTTTATGTACAGTATATAATATATATTTCGTGTACTTTCATATTTCATGTACAGTATATAGTATATATTTGGTGACATTTGATATTTTATATACAATAAATAAGATATTATTTTTGAAATTTGATATTTTATGTACAGTATATACTATATGTTTGGTGAAATTTGATATTATAGGTACAGTATATAATATATATTTGTTGAAATTTGATATTTTATGTACAGTATATAATATATATTTGGTGAAATTTTATATTTTATGTACAGTATATAAGATATATTTGGTGTACTTTCATATTTTATGTACAGTATATAGTATATATTTGGTGACATTTGATATTTTATATACAGTATATAATATATATTTGTTAAAATTTGATATTTTATGTAAAGTATATAATATATATTTTTTGAAATTTTATATTTTATGTCCAGTATATAAGATATATTTGGTGTACTTTCATATTTTATGTACAGTATATTGTATATATTTGGTGACATTTGATATTTTATATACAGTATATAATATATATTTGTTAAAATTTGATATTTTATGTACAGTATATAATATATATTTTTTGAAATTTTATATTTTATGTCCAGTATATAAGATATATTTTGTGTACTTTCATATTTTATGTACAGTATATAGCATATATTTGGTGACATTTGATATTTTATGTACAGTGTATAATATATACTTGGTGAAATTTTATATTTTATGTACAGTATATAATATATATTTGGTGTACTTTCATATTTCATGTACAGTATATAGTATATATTTGGTGACATTTGATATTTTATATACAATAAATAAGATATTATTCTTGAAATTTGATATTTTATGTACAGTATATACTATATGTTTGGTGAAATTTGATATTATAGGTACAGTATATAATATATACTTGTTGAAATTTGATATTTTATGTACAGTATATAATATATATTTGGTGAAATTTTATATTTTATGTACAGTATATAAGATATATTTGGTGTACTTTCATATTTTATGTACAGTATATAGTATATATTTGGTGACATTTGATATTTTATATACAGTATATAATATATATTTGTTAAAATTTGATATTTTATGTAAAGTATATAATATATATTTTTTGAAATTTTATATTTTATGTCCAGTATATAATATATATTTGGTGTACTTTCATATTTTATGTACAGTATATAGTATATATTTGGTGACATTTGATATTTTATGTACAGTGTATAATATATATTTGGTGAAATTTTATATTTTATGTACAGTATATAATATATATTTGGTGTACTTTCATATTTTATGTACAGTATACAGTATATATTTGGTGACATTTGTTATTTTATATACAATAAATAAGATATTATTCTTGAAATTTGATATTTTATGTACAGTATATACTATATGTTTGGTGAAATTTGATATTATAGGTACAGTATATAATATATATTTGTTGAAATTTGATATTTTATGTACAGTATATAATATATATTTGGTGAAATTTTATATTTTATGTACAGTATATAAGATATATTTGGTGTACTTTCATATTTTATGTACAGTATATAGTATATATTTGGTGACATTTGATATTGTATATACAGTATATAATATATATTTGTTAAAATTTGATATTTTATGTAAAGTATATAATATATATTTTTTGAAATTTTATATTTTATGTACAGTATATAATATATATTTGGTGTACTTTCATATTTTATGTACAGTATATAGTATATATTTGGTGACATTTGATATTTTATGTACAGTGTATAATATATATTTGGTGAAATTTTATATTTTATGTACAGTATATAATATATATTTGGTGTACTTTCATATTTTATGTACAGTATACAGTATATATTTGGTGACATTTGGTATTTTATATACAATAAATAAGATATTATTCTTGAAATTTGATATTTTATGTACAGTATATACTATATGTTTGGTGAAATTTGATATTATAGGTACAGTATATAATATATATTTGTTGAAATTTGATATTTTATGTACAGTATATAATATATATTTGGTGAAATTTTATATTTTATGTACAGTATATAAGATATATTTGGTGTACTTTAATATTTTATGTACAGTATATAGTATATATTTGGTGACATTTGATATTTTATATACAGTATATAATATATATTTGTTAAAATTTGATATTTTATGTACAGTATATAATATATATTTGTTGAAATTTTATATTTTATGTACAGTATATAATATATATTTGGTGTACTTTCATATTTTATGTACAGTATATAGTATATATTTGCTGACATTTGATATTTTATTTACAGTGTATAATATATATTTGATGAAATTTTATATTTTATGTACAGTATATAATATATATTTGGTGTACTTTCATATTTTATGTACAGTATATAGTATATATTTGGTGACATTTGATATTTTATATACAATAAATAAGATATTATTCTTGAAATTTGATATTTTATGTACAGTATATACTATATGTTTGGTGAAATTTGATATTATAGGTACAGTATATAATATATATTTATTGAAATTTGATATTTTATGTACAGTATATAATATATATTTGGTGAAATTTTATATTTTATGTACAGTATATAAGATATATTTGGTGTACTTTCATATTTTATGTACAGTATATAGTATATATTTGGTGACATTTGATATTTTATATTCAGTATATAATATATATTTGTTAAAATTTGATATTTTATGTACAGTATATAATATATATTTTCTGAAATTTTATATTTTATGTACAGTATATAATATATATTTGGTGTACTTTCATATTTTATGTACAGTATATAGTATATATTTGGTGACATTTGATATTTTATGTACAGTGTATAATATATATTTGGTGAAATTTTATATTTTATGTACAGTATATAATATATATTTGGTGTACTTTCATATTTTATGTACAGTATATAGTATATATTTGGTGACATTTGATATTTTATGTACAGTGTATAATATATATTTGATGAAATTTTATATTTTATGTACAGTATATAATATATATTTGGTGTACTTTCATATTTCATGTACAGTATATAGTATATATTTGGTGACATTTGATATTTTATATACAATAAATAAGATATTATTCTTGAAATTTGATATTTTATGTACAGTATATACTATATGTTTGGTGAAATTTGATATTATAGGTACAGTATATAATATATATTTGTTGAAATTTGATATTTTATGTACAGTATATAATATATATTTGGTGAAATTTTATATTTTATGTACAGTATATAAGATATATTTGGTGTACTTTAATATTTTATGTACAGTATATAGTATATATTTGGTGACATTTGATATTTTATATTCAGTATATAATATATATTTGTTAAAATTTGATATTTTATGTACAGTATATAATATATATTTTCTGAAATTTTATATTTTATTTACAGTATATAATATATATTTGGTGTACTTTCATATTTTATGTACAGTATATAGTATATATTTGGTGACATTTGATATTTTATGTACAGTGTATAATATATATTTGGTGAAATTTTATATTTTATGTACAGTATATAATATATATTTGGTGTACTTTCATATTTTATGTACAGTATATAGTATATATTTGGTGACATTTGATATTTTATATACAATAAATAAGATATTATTCTTGAAATTTGATATTTTATGTACAGTATATACTATATGTTTGGTGAAATTTGATATTATAGGTACAGTATATAATATATATTTGTTGAAATTTGATATTTTATGTACAGTATATAATATATATTTGGTGAAATTTTATATTTTATGTACAGTATATAAGATATATTTGGTGTACTTTCATATTTTATGTACAGTATATTGTATATATTTGGTGACATTTGATATTTTATATACAGTATATAATATATATTTGTTAAAATTTGATATTTTATGTACAGTATATAATATATATTTTTTGACATTTTATATTTTATGTCCAGTATATAAGATATATTTTGTGTACTTTCATATTTTATGTACAGTATATAGCATATATTTGGTGACATTTGATATTTTATGTACAGTGTATAATATATACTTGGTGAAATTTTATATTTTATGTACAGTATATAATATATATTTCGTGTACTTTCATATTTCATGTACAGTATATAGTATATATTTGGTGACATTTGATATTTTATATACAATAAATAAGATATTATTCTTGAAATTTGATATTTTATGTACAGTATATACTATATGTTTGGTGAAATTTGATATTATAGGTACAGTATATAATATATATTTGTTGAAATTTGATATTTTATGTACAGTATATAATATATATTTGGTGAAATTTTATATTTTATGTACAGTATATAAGATATATTTGGTGTACTTTCATATTTTATGTACAGTATATAGTATATATTTGGTGACATTTGATATTTTATATACAGTATATAATATATATTTGTTAAAATTTGATATTTTATGTAAAGTATATAATATATATTTTTTGAAATTTTATATTTTATGTCCAGTATATAAGATATATTTGGTGTACTTTCATATTTTATGTACAGTATATTGTATATATTTGGTGACATTTGATATTTTATATACAGTATATAATATATATTTGTTAAAATTTGATATTTTATGTACAGTATATAATATATATTTTTTGAAATTTTATATTTTATGTCCAGTATATAAGATATATTTTGTGTACTTTCATATTTTATGTACAGTATATAGCATATATTTGGTGACATTTGATATTTTATGTACAGTGTATAATATATACTTGGTGAAATTTTATATTTTATGTACAGTATATAATATATATTTGGTGTACTTTCATATTTCATGTACAGTATATAGTATATATTTGGTGACATTTGATATTTTATATACAATAAATAAGATATTATTCTTGAAATTTGATATTTTATGTACAGTATATACTATATGTTTGGTGAAATTTGATATTATAGGTACAGTATATAATATATATTTGTTGAAATTTGATATTTTATGTACAGTATATAATATATATTTGGTGAAATTTTATATTTTATGTACAGTATATAAGATATATTTGGTGTACTTTCATATTTTATGTACAGTATATAGTATATATTTGGTGACATTTGATATTTTATATACAGTATATAATATATATTTGTTAAAATTTGATATTTTATGTAAAGTATATAATATATATTTTTTGAAATTTTATATTTTATGTACAGTATATAATATATATTGGGTGTACTTTCATATTTTATGTACAGTATATAGTATATATTTGGTGACATTTGATATTTTATGTACAGTGTATAATATATATTTGGTGAAATTTTATATTTTATGTACAGTATATAATATATATTTGGTGTACTTTCATATTTTATGTACAGTATATAGTATATATTTGGTGACATTTGGTATTTTATATACAATAAATAAGATATTATTCTTGAAATTTGATATTTTATGTACAGTATATACTATATGTTTGGTGAAATTTGATATTATAGGTACAGTATATAATATATATTTGTTGAAATTTGATATTTTATGTACAGTATATAATATATATTTGGTGAAATTTTATATTTTATGTACAGTATATAAGATATATTTGGTGTACTTTAATATTTTATGTACAGTATATAGTATATATTTGGTGACATTTGATATTTTATATACAGTATATAATATATATTTGTTAAAATTTGATATTTTATGTACAGTATATAATATATATTTTTTGAAATTTTATATTTTATGTACAGTATATAATATATATTTGGTGTACTTTCATATTTTATGTACAGTATATAGTATATATTTGGTGACATTTGATATTTTATGTACAGTGTATAATATATATTTGATGAAATTTTATATTTTATGTACAGTATATAATATATATTTGGTGTACTTTCATATTTCATGTACAGTATATAGTATATATTTGGTGACATTTGATATTTTATATACAATAAATAAGATATTATTCTTGAAATTTGATATTTTATGTACAGTATATACTATATGTTTGGTGAAATTTGATATTATAAGTACAGTATATAATATATATTTGTTGAAATTTGATATTTTATGTACAGTATATAATATATATTTGGTGAAATTTTATATTTTATGTACAGTATATAAGATATATTTGGTGTACTTTCATATTTTATGTACAGTATATAGTATATATTTGGTGACATTTGATATTTTATATACAGTATATAATATATATTTGTTAAAATTTGATATTTTATGTACAGTATATAATATATATTTTTTGAAATTTTATATTTTATGTACAGTATATAATATATATTTGGTGTACTTTCATATTTTATGTACAGTATATAGTATATATTTGGTGACATTTGATATTTTATGTACAGTGTATAATATATATTTGATGAAATTTTATATTTTATGTACAGTATATAATATATATTTGGTGTACTTTCATATTTTATGTACAGTATATAGTATATATTTGGTGACATTTGATATTTTATATACAATAAATAAGATATTATTCTTGAAATTTGATATTTTATGTACAGTATATAGTATATGTTTGGTGAAATTTGATATTATAGGTACAGTATATAATATATATTTATTGAAATTTGATATTTTATGTACAGTATATAATATATATTTGGTGAAATTTTATATTTTATGTACAGTATATAAGATATATTTGGTGTACTTTCATATTTTATGTACAGTATATAGTATATATTTGGTGACATTTGATATTTTATATTCAGTATATAATATATATTTGTTAAAATTTGATATTTTATGTACAGTATATAATATATATTTTCTGAAATTTTATATTTTATGTACAGTATATAATATATATTTGGTGTACTTTCATATTTTATGTACAGTATATAGTATATATTTGGTGACATTTGATATTTTATGTACAGTGTATAATATATATTTGGTGAAATTTTATATTTTATGTACAGTATATAATATATATTTGGTGTACTTTCATATTTTATGTACAGTATATAGTATATATTTGGTGACATTTGATATTTTATATACAATATATAAGATATTATTCTTGAAATTTGATATTTTATGTACAGTATATACTATATGTTTGGTGAAATTTGATATTATAGGTACAGTATATAATATATATTTGTTGAAATTTGATATTTTATGTACAGTATATAATATATATTTGGTGAAATTTTATATTTTATGTACAGTATATAAGATATATTTGGTGTACTTTCATATTTTATGTACAGTATATAGTATATATTTGGTGACATTTGATATTGTATATACAGTATATAATATATATTTGTTAAAATTTGATATTTTATGTAAAGTATATAATATATATTTTTTGAAATTTTATATTTTATGTACAGTATATAATATATATTTGGTGTACTTTCATATTTTATGTACAGTATATAGCATATATTTGGTGACATTTGATATTTTATGTACAGTGTATAATATATACTTGGTGAAATTTTATATTTTATGTACAGTATATAATATATATTTGGTGTACTTTCATATTTCATGTACAGTATACAGTATATATTTGGTGACATTTGGTATTTTATATACAATAAATAAGATTTTATTCTTGAAATTTGATATTTTATGTACAGTATATACTATATGTTTGGTGAAATTTGATATTATAGGTACAGTATATAATATATATTTGTTGAAATTTGATATTTTATGTACAGTATATAATATATATTTGGTGAAATTTTATATTTTATGTACAGTATATAAGATATATTTGGTGTACTTTAATATTTTATGTACAGTATATAGTATATATTTGGTGACATTTGATATTTTATATACAGTATATAATATATATTTGTTAAAATTTGATATTTTATGTACAGTATATAATATATATTTGTTGAAATTTTATATTTTATGTACAGTATATAATATATATTTGGTGTACTTTCATATTTTATGTACAGTATATAGTATATATTTGCTGACATTTGATATTTTATTTACAGTGTATAATATATATTTGATGAAATTTTATATTTTATGTACAGTATATAATATATATTTGGTGTACTTTCATATTTTATGTACAGTATATAGTATATATTTGGTGACATTTGATATTTTATATACAATAAATAAGATATTATTCTTGAAATTTGATATTTTATGTACAGTATATACTATATGTTTGGTGAAATTTGATATTATAGGTACAGTATATAATATATATTTATTGAAATTTGATATTTTATGTACAGTATATAATATATATTTGGTGAAATTTTATATTTTATGTACAGTATATAAGATATATTTGGTGTACTTTCATATTTTATGTACAGTATATAGTATATATTTGGTGACATTTGATATTTTATATTCAGTATATAATATATATTTGATGAAATTTTATATTTTATGTACAGTATATAATATATATTTGGTGTACTTTCATATTTCATGTACAGTATATAGTATATATTTGGTGACATTTGATATTTTATGTACAGTGTATAATATATATTTGGTGAAATTTTATATTTTATGTACAGTATATAATATATATTTGGTGTACTTTCATATTTTATGTACAGTATATAGTATATATTTGGTGACATTTGATATTTTATGTACAGTGTATAATATATATTTGATGAAATTTTATATTTTATGTACAGTATATAATATATATTTGGTGTACTTTCATATTTCATGTGCAGTATATAGTATATATTTGGTGACATTTGATATTTTATATACAATAAATAAGATATTATTCTTGAAATTTGATATTTTATGTACAGTATATACTATATGTTTGGTGAAATTTGATATTATAGGTACAGTATATAATATATATTTGTTGAAATTTGATATTTTATGTACAGTATATAATATATATTTGGTGAAATTTTATATTTTATGTACAGTATATAAGATATATTTGGTGTACTTTAATATTTTATGTACAGTATATAGTATATATTTCGTGACATTTGATATTTTATATTCAGTATATAATATATATTTGTTAAAATTTGATATTTTATGTACAGTATATAATATATATTTTCTGAAATTTTATATTTTATTTACAGTATATAATATATATTTGGTGTACTTTCATATTTTATGTACAGTATATAGTATATATTTGGTGACATTTGATATTTTATGTACAGTGTATAATATATATTTGGTGAAATTTTATATTTTATGTACAGTATATAATATATATTTGGTGTACTTTCATATTTTATGTACAGTATATAGTATATATTTGGTGACATTTGATATTTTATATACAATAAATAAGATATTATTCTTGAAATTTGATATTTTATGTACAGTATATAATATATGTTTGGTGAAATTTGATATTATAGGTACAGTATATAATATATATTTGTTGAAATTTGATATTTTATGTACAGTATATAATATATATTTGGTGAAATTTTATATTTTATATACAGTATATAAGATATATTTGGTGTACTTTCATATTTTATGTACAGTATATTGTATATATTTGGTGACATTTGATATTTTATATACAGTATATAATATATATTTGTTAAAATTTGATATTTTATGTACAGTATATAATATATATTTTTTGACATTTTATATTTTATGTCCAGTATATAAGATATATTTTGTGTACTTTCATATTTTATGTACAGTATATAGCATATATTTGGTGACATTTGATATTTTATGTACAGTGTATAATATATACTTGGTGAAATTTTATATTTTATGTACAGTATATAATATATATTTCGTGTACTTTCATATTTCATGTACAGTATATAGTATATATTTGGTGACATTTGATATTTTATATACAATAAATAAGATATTATTTTTGAAATTTGATATTTTATGTACAGTATATACTATATGTTTGGTGAAATTTGATATTATAGGTACAGTATATAATATATATTTGTTGAAATTTGATATTTTATGTACAGTATATAATATATATTTGGTGAAATTTTATATTTTATGTACAGTATATAAGATATATTTGGTGTACTTTCATATTTTATGTACAGTATATAGTATATATTTGGTGACATTTGATATTTTATATACAGTATATAATATATATTTGTTAAAATTTGATATTTTATGTAAAGTATATAATATATATTTTTTGAAATTTTATATTTTATGTCCAGTATATAAGATATATTTGGTGTACTTTCATATTTTATGTACAGTATATTGTATATATTTGGTGACATTTGATATTTTATATACAGTATATAATATATATTTGTTAAAATTTGATATTTTATGTACAGTATATAATATATATTTTTTGAAATTTTATATTTTATGTCCAGTATATAAGATATATTTTGTGTACTTTCATATTTTATGTACAGTATATAGCATATATTTGGTGACATTTGATATTTTATGTACAGTGTATAATATATACTTGGTGAAATTTTATATTTTATGTACAGTATATAATATATATTTGGTGTACTTTCATATTTCATGTACAGTATATAGTATATATTTGGTGACATTTGATATTTTATATACAATAAATAAGATATTATTCTTGAAATTTGATATTTTATGTACAGTATATACTATATGTTTGGTGAAATTTGATATTATAGGTACAGTATATAATATATACTTGTTGAAATTTGATATTTTATGTACAGTATATAATATATATTTGGTGAAATTTTATATTTTATGTACAGTATATAAGATATATTTGGTGTACTTTCATATTTTATGTACAGTATATAGTATATATTTGGTGACATTTGATATTTTATATACAGTATATAATATATATTTGTTAAAATTTGATATTTTATGTAAAGTATATAATATATATTTTTTGAAATTTTATATTTTATGTCCAGTATATAATATATATTTGGTGTACTTTCATATTTTATGTACAGTATATAGTATATATTTGGTGACATTTGATATTTTATGTACAGTGTATAATATATATTTGGTGAAATTTTATATTTTATGTACAGTATATAATATATATTTGGTGTACTTTCATATTTTATGTACAGTATACAGTATATATTTGGTGACATTTGTTATTTTATATACAATAAATAAGATATTATTCTTGAAATTTGATATTTTATGTACAGTATATACTATATGTTTGGTGAAATTTGATATTATAGGTACAGTATATAATATATATTTGTTGAAATTTGATATTTTATGTACAGTATATAATATATATTTGGTGAAATTTTATATTTTATGTACAGTATATAAGATATATTTGGTGTACTTTCATATTTTATGTACAGTATATAGTATATATTTGGTGACATTTGATATTTTATATACAGTATATAATATATATTTGTTAAAATTTGATATTTTATGTAAAGTATATAATATATATTTTTTGAAATTTTATATTTTATGTACAGTATATAATATATATTGGGTGTACTTTCATATTTTATGTACAGTATATAGTATATATTTGGTGACATTTGATATTTTATGTACAGTGTATAATATATATTTGGTGAAATTTTATATTTTATGTACAGTATATAATATATATTTGGTGTACTTTCATATTTTATGTACAGTATATAGTATATATTTGGTGACATTTGGTATTTTATATACAATAAATAAGATATTATTCTTGAAATTTGATATTTTATGTACAGTATATACTATATGTTTGGTGAAATTTGATATTATAGGTACAGTATATAATATATATTTGTTGAAATTTGATATTTTATGTACAGTATATAATATATATTTGGTGAAATTTTATATTTTATGTACAGTATATAAGATATATTTGGTGTACTTTAATATTTTATGTACAGTATATAGTATATATTTGGTGACATTTGATATTTTATATACAGTATATAATATATATTTGTTAAAATTTGATATTTTATGTACAGTATATAATATATATTTTTTGAAATTTTATATTTTATGTACAGTATATAATATATATTTGGTGTACTTTCATATTTTATGTACAGTATATAGTATATATTTGGTGACATTTGATATTTTATGTACAGTGTATAATATATATTTGGTGAAATTTTATATTTTATGTACAGTATATAATATATATTTGGTGTACTTTCATATTTCATGTACAGTATATAGTATATATTTGGTGACATTTGTTATTTTATATACAATAAATAAGATATTATTCTTGAAATTTGATATTTTATGTACAGTATATACTATATGTTTGGTGAAATTTGATATTATAGGTACAGTATATAATATATATTTGTTGAAATTTGATATTTTATGTACAGTATATAATATATATTTGTTGAAATTTGATATTTTATGTACAGTATATAATATATATTTGGTGAAATTTTATATTTTATGTACAGTATATAAGATATATTTGGTGTACTTTCATATTTTATGTACAGTATATAGTATATATTTGGTGACATTTGATATTTTATATACAGTATATAATATATATTTGTTAAAATTTGATATTTTATGTACAGTATATAATATATATTTTTTGAAATTTTATATTTTATGTACAGTATATAATATATATTTGGTGTACTTTCATATTTTATGTACAGTATATAGTATATATTTGGTGACATTTGATATTTTATGTACAGTGTATAATATATATTTGATGAAATTTTATATTTTATGTACAGTATATAATATATATTTGGTGTACTTTCATATTTTATGTACAGTATATAGTATATATTTGGTGACATTTGATATTTTATATACAATAAATAAGATATTATTCTTGAAATTTGATATTTTATGTACAGTATATACTATATGTTTGGTGAAATTTGATATTATATGTACAGTATATAATATATATTTATTGAAATTTGATATTTTATGTACAGTATAAAATATATATTTGGTGAAATTTTATATTTTATGTACAGTATATAAGATATATTTGGTGTACTTTCATATTTTATGTACAGTATATAGTATATATTTGGTGACATTTGATATTTTATATTCAGTATATAATATATATTTGTTAAAATTTGATATTTTATGTACAGTATATAATATATATTTTCTGAAATTTTATATTTTATGTACAGTATATAATATATATTTGGTGTACTTTCATATTTTATGTACAGTATATAGTATATATTTGGTGACATTTGATATTTTATGTACAGTGTATAATATATATTTGGTGAAATTTTATATTTTATGTACAGTATATAATATATATTTGGTGTACTTTCATATTTTATGTACAGTATATAGTATATATTTGGTGACATTTGATATTTTATATACAATATATAAGATATTATTCTTGAAATTTGATATTTTATGTACAGTATATACTATATGTTTGGTGAAATTTGATATTATAGGTACAGTATATAATATATATTTGTTGAAATTTGATATTTTATGTACAGTATATAATATATATTTGGTGAAATTTTATATTTTATGTACAGTATATAAGATATATTTGGTGTACTTTCATATTTTATGTACAGTATATTGTATATATTTGGTGACATTTGATATTTTATATACAGTATATAATATATATTTGTTAAAATTTGATATTTTATGTACAGTATATAATATATATTTTTTGAAATTTTATATTTTATGTACAGTATATAAGATATATTTGGTGTACTTTCATATTTTATGTACAGTATATAGCATATATTTGGTGACATTTGATATTTTATGTACAGTGTATAATATATACTTGGTGAAATTTTATATTTTATGTACAGTATATAATATATATTTGGTGTACTTTCATATTTCATGTACAGTATATAGTATATATTTGGTGACATTTGATATTTTATATACAATAAATAAGATATTATTCTTGAAATTTGATATTTTATGTACAGTATATACTATATGTTTGGTGAAATTTGATATTATAGGTACAGTATATAATATATATTTGTTGAAATTTGATATTTTATGTACAGTATATAATATATATTTGGTGAAATTTTATATTTTATGTACAGTATATAAGATATATTTGGTGTACTTTCATATTTTATGTACAGTATATAGTATATATTTGGTGACATTTGATATTTTATATACAGTATATAATATATATTTGTTAAAATTTGATATTTTATGTAAAGTATATAATATATATTTTTTGAAATTTTATATTTTATGTACAGTATATAATATATATTTGGTGTACTTTCATATTTTATGTACAGTATATAGTATATATTTGGTGACATTTGATATTTTATGTACAGTGTATAATATATATTTGGTGAAATTTTATATTTTATGTACAGTATATAATATATATTTGGTGTACTTTCATATTTTATGTACAGTATATAGTATATATTTGGTGACATTTGTTATTTTATATACAATAAATAAGATATTATTCTTGAAATTTGATATTTTATGTACAGTATATACTATATGTTTGGTGAAATTTGATATTATAGGTACAGTATATAATATATATTTGTTGAAATTTGATATTTTATGTACAGTATATAATATATATTTGGTGAAAATTTATATTTTATGTACAGTATATAAGATATATTTGGTGTACTTTCATATTTTATGTACAGTATATAGTATATATTTGGTGACATTTGATATTTTATATACAGTATATAATATATATTTGTTAAAATTTGATATTTTATGTACAGTATATAATATATATTTTTTGAAATTTTATATTTTATGTACAGTATATAATATATATTTGTTGTACTTTCATATTTTATGTACAGTATATAGTATATATTTGGTGACATTTGATATTTTATGTACAGTGTATAATATATATTTGATGAAATTTTATATTTTATGTACAGTATATAATATATATTTGGTGTACTTTCATATTTCATGTACAGTATATAGTATATATTTGGTGACATTTGATATTTTATATACAATAAATAAGATATTATTCTTGAAATTTGATATTTTATGTACAGTATATACTATATGTTTGGTGAAATTTGATATTATAGGTACAGTATATAATATATATTTGTTGAAATTTGATATTTTATGTACAGTATATAATATATATTTGGTGAAATTTTATATTTTATGTACAGTATATAAGATATATTTGGTGTACTTTAATATTTTATGTACAGTATATAGTATATATTTGGTGACATTTGATATTTTATATACAGTATATAATATATATTTGTTAAAATTTGATATTTTATGTACAGTATATAATATATATTTTTTGAAATTTTATATTTTATGTACAGTATATAATATATATTTGGTGTACTTTCATATTTTATGTACAGTATATAGCATATATTTGGTGACATTTGATATTTTATGTACAGTGTATAATATATATTTGATGAAATTTTATATTTTATGTACAGTATATAATATATATTTGGTGTACTTTCATATTTCATGTACAGTATATAGTATATATTTGGTGACATTTGATATTTTATATACAATATATAAGATATTATTCTTGAAATTTGATATTTTATGTACAGTATATACTATATGTTTGGTGAAATTTGATATTATAGGTACAGTATATAATATATATTTATTGAAATTTGATATTTTATGTACAGTATATAATATATATTTGGTGAAATTTTATATTTTATGTACAGTATATAAGATATATTTGGTGTACTTTCATATTTTATGTACAGTATATAGTATATATTTGGTGACATTTGATATTTTATATACAGTATATAATATATATTTGTTAAAATTTGATATTTTATGTACAGTATATAATATATATTTTTTGAAATTTTATATTTTATGTCCAGTATATAAGATATATTTTGTGTACTTTCATATTTTATGAACAGTATATAGCATATATTTGGTGACATTTGATATTTTATGTACAGTGTATAATATATACTTGGTGAAATTTTATATTTTATGTACAGTATATAATATATATTTGGTGTACTTTCATATTTCATGTACAGTATATAGTATATATTTGGTGACATTTGATATTTTATATACAATAAATAAGATATTATTCTTGAAATTTGATATTTTATGTACAGTATATACTATATGTTTGGTGAAATTTGATATTATAGGTACAGTATATAATATATATTTGTTGAAATTTGATATTTTATGTACAGTATATAATATATATTTGGTGAAATTTTATATTTTATGTACAGTATATAAGATATATTTGGTGTACTTTCATATTTTATGTACAGTATATAGTATATATTTGGTGACATTTGATATTTTATATACAGTATATAATATATATTTGTTAAAATTTGATATTTTATGTACAGTATATAATATATATTTTTTGAAATTTTATATTTTATGTACAGTATATAATATATATTTGTTGTACTTTCATATTTTATGTACAGTATATAGTATATATTTGGTGACATTTGATATTTTATGTACAGTGTATAATATATATTTGATGAAATTTTATATTTTATGTACAGTATATAATATATATTTGGTGTACTTTCATATTTCATGTACAGTATATAGTATATATTTGGTGACATTTGATATTTTATATACAATAAATAAGATATTATTCTTGAAATTTGATATTTTATGTACAGTATATACTATATGTTTGGTGAAATTTGATATTATAGGTACAGTATATAATATATATTTGTTGAAATTTGATATTTTATGTACAGTATATAATATATATTTGGTGAAATTTTATATTTTATGTACAGTATATAAGATATATTTGGTGTACTTTAATATTTTATGTACAGTATATAGTATATATTTGGTGACATTTGATATTTTATATACAGTATATAATATATATTTGTTAAAATTTGATATTTTATGTACAGTATATAATATATATTTTTTGAAATTTTATATTTTATGTACAGTATATAATATATATTTGGTGTACTTTCATATTTTATGTACAGTATATAGCATATATTTGGTGACATTTGATATTTTATGTACAGTGTATAATATATATTTGATGAAATTTTATATTTTATGTACAGTATATAATATATATTTGGTGTACTTTCATATTTCATGTACAGTATATAGTATATATTTGGTGACATTTGATATTTTATATACAATATATAAGATATTATTCTTGAAATTTGATATTTTATGTACAGTATATACTATATGTTTGGTGAAATTTGATATTATAGGTACAGTATATAATATATATTTATTGAAATTTGATATTTTATGTACAGTATATAATATATATTTGGTGAAATTTTATATTTTATGTACAGTATATAAGATATATTTGGTGTACTTTCATATTTTATGTACAGTATATAGTATATATTTGGTGACATTTGATATTTTATATACAGTATATAATATATATTTGTTAAAATTTGATATTTTATGTACAGTATATAATATATATTTTTTGAAATTTTATATTTTATGTCCAGTATATAAGATATATTTTGTGTACTTTCATATTTTATGAACAGTATATAGCATATATTTGGTGACATTTGATATTTTATGTACAGTGTATAATATATACTTGGTGAAATTTTATATTTTATGTACAGTATATAATATATATTTGGTGTACTTTCATATTTCATGTACAGTATATAGTATATATTTGGTGACATTTGATATTTTATATACAATAAATAAGATATTATTCTTGAAATTTGATATTTTATGTACAGTATATACTATATGTTTGGTGAAATTTGATATTATAGGTACAGTATATAATATATATTTGTTGAAATTTGATATTTTATGTACAGTATATAATATATATTTGGTGAAATTTTATATTTTATGTACAGTATATAAGATATATTTGGTGTACTTTCATATTTTATGTACAGTATATAGTATATATTTGGTGACATTTGATATTTTATATACAGTATATAATATATATTTGTTAAAATTTGATATTTTATGTAAAGTATATAATATATATTTTTTGAAATTTTATATTTTATGTACAGTATATAATATATATTTGGTGTACTTTCATATTTTATGTACAGTATATAGTATATATTTGGTGACATTTGATATTTTATGTACAGTGTATAATATATATTTGGTGAAATTTTATATTTTATGTACAGTATATAATATATATTTGGTGTACTTTCATATTTTATGTACAGTATATAGTATATATTTGGTGACATTTGGTATTTTATATACAATAAATAAGATATTATTCTTGAAATTTGATATTTTATGTACAGTATATACTATATGTTTGGTGAAATTTGATATTATAGGTACAGTATATAATATATATTTGTTGAAATTTGATATTTTATGTACAGTATATAATATATATTTGGTGAAATTTTATATTTTATGTACAGTATATAAGATATATTTGGTGTACTTTAATATTTTATGTACAGTATATAGTATATATTTGGTGACATTTGATATTTTATATACAGTATATAATATATATTTGTTAAAATTTGATATTTTATGTACAGTATATAATATATATTTTTTGAAATTTTATATTTTATGTACAGTATATAATATATATTTGGTGTACTTTCATATTTTATGTACAGTATATAGTATATATTTGGTGACATTTGATATTTTATGTACAGTGTATAATATATATTTGATGAAATTTTATATTTTATGTACAGTATATAATATATATTTGGTGTACTTTCATATTTCATGTACAGTATATAGTATATATTTGGTGACATTTGATATTTTATATACAATAAATAAGATATTATTCTTGAAATTTGATATTTTATGTACAGTATATACTATATGTTTGGTGAAATTTGATATTATAGGTACAGTATATAATATATATTTATTGAAATTTGATATTTTATGTACAGTATATAATATATATTTGGTGAAATTTTATATTTTATGTACAGTATATAAGATATATTTGGTGTACTTTCATATTTTATGTACAGTATATAGTATATATTTGGTGACATTTGATATTTTATATTCAGTATATAATATATATTTGTTAAAATTTGATATTTTATGTACAGTATATAATATATATTTTCTGAAATTTTATATTTTATGTACAGTATATAATATATATTTGGTGTACTTTCATATTTTATGTACAGTATATAGTATATATTTGGTGACATTTGATATTTTATGTACAGTGTATAATATATATTTGGTGAAATTTTATATTTTATGTACAGTATATAATATATATTTGGTGTACTTTCATATTTTATGTACAGTATATAGTATATATTTGGTGACATTTGATATTTTATATACAATAAATAAGATATTATTCTTGAAATTTGATATTTTATGTACAGTATATACTATATGTTTGGTGAAATTTGATATTATAGGTACAGTATATAATATATATTTGTTGAAATTTGATATTTTATGTACAGTATATAATATATATTTGGTGAAATTTTATATTTTATGTACAGTATATAAGATATATTTTGTGTACTTTCATATTTTATGTACAGTATATAGCATATATTTGGTGACATTTGATATTTTATGTACAGTGTATAATATATACTTGGTGAAATTTTATATTTTATGTACAGTATATAATATATATTTGGTGTACTTTCATATTTCATGTACAGTATATAGTATATATTTGGTGACATTTGATATTTTATATACAATAAATAAGATATTATTCTTGAAATTTGATATTTTATGTACAGTATATACTATATGTTTGGTGAAATTTGATATTATAGGTACAGTATATAATATATATTTGTTGAAATTTGATATTTTATGTACAGTATATAATATATATTTGGTGAAATTTTATATTTTATGTACAGTATATAAGATATATTTGGTGTACTTTCATATTTTATGTACAGTATATAGTATATATTTGGTGACATTTGATATTTTATATACAGTATATAATATATATTTGTTAAAATTTGATATTTTATGTAAAGTATATAATATATATTTTTTGAAATTTTATATTTTATGTACAGTATATAATATATATTTGGTGTACTTTCATATTTTATGTACAGTATATAGTATATATTTGGTGACATTTGATATTTTATGTACAGTGTATAATATATATTTGGTGAAATTTTATATTTTATGTACAGTATATAATATATATTTGGTGTACTTTCATATTTTATGTACAGTATATAGTATATATTTGGTGACATTTGGTATTTTATATACAATAAATAAGATATTATTCTTGAAATTTGATATTTTATGTACAGTATATACTATATGTTTGGTGAAATTTGATATTATAGGTACAGTATATAATATATATTGTTGAAATTTGATATTTTATGTACAGTATATAATATATATTTGGTGAAATTTTATATTTTATGTACAGTATATAAGATATATTTGGTGTACTTTAATATTTTATGTACAGTATATAGTATATATTTGGTGACATTTGATATTTTATATACAGTATATAATATATATTTGTTAAAATTTGATATTTTATGTACAGTATATAATATATATTTTCTGAAATTTTATATTTTATGTACAGTATATAATATATATTTGGTGTACTTTCATATTTTATGTACAGTATATAGTATATATTTGGTGACATTTGATATTTTATTTACAGTGTATAATATATATTTGATGAAATTTTATATTTTATGTACAGTATATAATATATATTTGGTGTACTTTCATATTTTATGTACAGTATATAGTATATATTTGGTGACATTTGATATTTTATATACAATAAATAAGATATTATTCTTGAAATTTGATATTTTATGTACAGTATATACTATATGTTTGGTGAAATTTGATATTATAGGTACAGTATATAATATATATTTATTGAAATTTGATATTTTATGTACAGTATATAATATATATTTGGTGAAATTTTATATTTTATGTACAGTATATAAGATATATTTGGTGTACTTTCATATTTTATGTACAGTATATAGTATATATTTGGTGACATTTGATATTTTATATTCAGTATATAATATATATTTGTTAAAATTTGATATTTTATGTACAGTATATAATATATATTTTCTGAAATTTTATATTTTATGTACAGTATATAATATATATTTGGTGTACTTTCATATTTTATGTACAGTATATAGTATATATTTGGTGACATTTGATATTTTATGTACAGTGTAAAATATATATTTGGTGAAATTTTATATTTTATGTACAGTATATAATATATATTTGGTGTACTTTCATATTTTATGTACAGTATATAGTATATATTTGGTGACATTTGATATTTTATATACAATAAATAAGATATTATTCTTGAAATTTGATATTTTATGCACAGTATATACTATATGTTTGGTGAAATTTGATATTATAGGTACAGTATATAATATATATTTGTTGAAATTTGATATTTTATGTACAGTATATAATATATATTTGGTGAAATTTTATATTTTATGTACAGTATATAAGATATATTTGGTGTACTTTCATATTTTATGTACAGTATATAGTATATATTTGGTGACATTTGATATTTTATATACAGTATATAATATATATTTGTTAAAATTTGATATTTTATGTACAGTATATAATATATATTTTTTGAAATTTTATATTTTATGTCCAGTATATAAGATATATTTTGTGTACTTTCATATTTTATGTACAGTATATAGCATATATTTGGTGACATTTGATATTTTATGTACAGTGTATAATATATATTTGATGAAATTTTATATTTTATGTACAGTATATAATATATATTTGGTGTACTTTCATATTTCATGTACAGTATATAGTATATATTTGGTGACATTTGGTATTTTATATACAATAAATAAGATATTATTCTTGAAATTTGATATTTTATGTACAGTATATACTATATGTTTGGTGAAATTTGATATTATAGGTACAGTATATAATATATATTTGTTGAAATTTGATATTTTATGTACAGTATATAATATATATTTGGTGAAATTTTATATTTTATGTACAGTATATAAGATATATTTGGTGTACTTTCATATTTTATGTACAGTATATAGTATATATTTGGTGACATTTGATATTTTATATTCAGTATATAATATATATTTGTTAAAATTTGATATTTTATGTACAGTATATAATATATATTTTCTGAAATTTTATATTTTATGTACAGTATATAATATATATTTGGTGTACTTTCATATTTTATGTACAGTATGTAGTATATATTTGGTGACATTTGATATTTTATGTACAGTGTATAATATATATTTGGTGAAATTTTATATTTTATGTACAGTATATAATATATATTTGGTGTACTTTCATATTTTATGTACAGTATATAGTATATATTTGGTGACATTTGATATTTTATGTACATTGTATAATATATATTTGATGAAATTTTATATTTTATGTACAGTATATAATATATATTTGGTGTACTTTCATATTTCATGTACAGTATATAGTATATATTTGGTGACATTTGATATTTTATATACAATAAATAAGATATTATTCTTGAAATTTGATATTTTATGTACAGTATATACTATATGTTTAGTGAAATTTGATATTATAGGTACAGTATATAATATATATTTGTTGAAATTTGATATTTTATGTACAGTATATAATATATATTTGGTGAAATTTTATATTTTATGTACAGTATATAAGATATATTTGGTGTACTTTAATATTTTATGTACAGTATATAGTATATATTTGGTGACATTTGATATTTTATATTCAGTATGCAATATATATTTGTTAAAATTTGATATTTTATGTACAGTATATAATATATATTTTCTGAAATTTTATATTTTATGTACAGTATATAATATATATTTGGTGTACTTTCATATTTTATGTACAGTATATAGTATATATTTGGTGACATTTGATATTTTATGTACAGTGTATAATATATATTTGGTGAAATTTTATATTTTATGTACAGTATATAATATATATTTGGTGTACTTTCATATTTTATGTACAGTATATAGTATATATTTGGTGACATTTGATATTTTATATACAGTATATAATATATATTTGTTAAAATTTGATATTTTATGTAAAGTATATAATATATATTTTTTGAAATTTTATATTTTATGTACAGTATATAATATATATTTGGTGTACTTTCATATTTTATGTACAGTATATAGTATATATTTGTTGACATTTGATATTTTATGTACAGTGTATAATATATATTTGGTGAAATTTTATATTTTATGTACAGTATATAATATATATTTGGTGTACTTTCATATTTTATGTACAGTATATAGTATATATTTGGTGACATTTGGTATTTTATATACAATAAATAAGATATTATTCTTGAAATTTGATATTTTATGTACAGTATATACTATATGTTTGGTGAAATTTGATATTATAGGTACAGTATATAATATATATTTGTTGAAATTTGATATTTTATGTACAGTATATAATATATATTTGGTGAAATTTTATATTTTATGTACAGTATATAAGATATATTTGGTGTACTTTAATATTTTATGTACAGTATATAGTATATATTTGGTGACATTTGATATTTTATATACAGTATATAATATATATTTGTTAAAATTTGATATTTTATGTACAGTATATAATATATATTTTTTGAAATTTTATATTTTATGTACAGTATATAATATATATTTGGTGTACTTTCATATTTTATGTACAGTATATAGTATATATTTGGTGACATTTGATATTTTATGTACAGTGTATAATATATATTTGATGAAATTTTATATTTTATGTACAGTATATAATATATATTTGGTGTACTTTCATATTTCATGTACAGTATATAGTATATATTTGGTGACATTTGATATTTTATATACAATAAATAAGATATTATTCTTGAAATTTGATATTTTATGTACAGTATATACTATATGTTTGGTGAAATTTGATATTATAGGTACAGTATATAATATATATTTATTGAAATTTGATATTTTATGTACAGTATATAATATATATTTGGTGAAATTTTATATTTTATGTACAGTATATAAGATATATTTGGTGTACTTTCATATTTTATGTACAGTATATAGTATATATTTGGTGACATTTGATATTTTATATTCAGTATATAATATATATTTGTTAAAATTTGATATTTTATGTACAGTATATAATATATATTTTCTGAAATTTTATATTTTATGTACAGTATATAATATATATTTGGTGTACTTTCATATTTTATGTACAGTATATAGTATATATTTGGTGACATTTGATATTTTATGTACAGTGTAAAATATATATTTGGTGAAATTTTATATTTTATGTACAGTATATAATATATATTTGGTGTACTTTCATATATTATGTACAGTATATAGTATATATTTGGTGACATTTGATATTTTATATACAATAAATAAGATATTATTCTTGAAATTTGATATTTTATGTACAGTATATACTATATGTTTGGTGAAATTTGATATTATAGGTACAGTATATAATATATATTTGTTGAAATTTGATATTTTATGTACAGTATATAATATATATTTGGTGAAATTTTATATTTTATGTACAGTATATAAGATATATTTTGTGTACTTTCATATTTTATGTACAGTATATAGCATATATTTGGTGACATTTGATATTTTATGTACAGTGTATAATATATACTTGGTGAAATTTTATATTTTATGTACAGTATATAATATATATTTGGTGTACTTTCATATTTCATGTACAGTATATAGTATATATTTGGTGACATTTGATATTTTATACACAATAAATAAGATATTATTCTTGAAATTTGATATTTTATGTACAGTATATACTATATGTTTGGTGAAATTTGATATTATAGGTACAGTATATAATATATATTTGTTGAAATTTGATATTTTATGTACAGTATATAATATATATTTGGTGAAATTTTATATTTTATGTACAGTATATAAGATATATTTGGTGTACTTTCATATTTTATGTACAGTATATAGTATATATTTGGTGACATTTGATATTTTATATACAGTATATAATATATATTTGTTAAAATTTGATATTTTATGTAAAGTATATAATATATATTTTTTGAAATTTTATATTTTATGTACAGTATATAATATATATTTGGTGTACTTTCATATTTTATGTACAGTATATAGTATATATTTGGTGACATTTGATATTTTATGTACAGTGTATAATATATATTTGGTGAAATTTTATATTTTATGTACAGTATATAATATATATTTGGTGTACTTTCATATTTTATGTACAGTATATAGTATATATTTGGTGACATTTGGTATTTTATATACAATAAATAAGATATTATTCTTGAAATTTGATATTTTATGTACAGTATATACTATATGTTTGGTGAAATTTGATATTATAGGTACAGTATATAATATATATTTGTTGAAATTTGATATTTTATGTACAGTATATAATATATATTTGGTGAAATTTTATATTTTATGTACAGTATATAAGATATATTTGGTGTACTTTAATATTTTATGTACAGTATATAGTATATATTTGGTGACATTTGATATTTTATATACAGTATATAATATATATTTGTTAAAATTTGATTTTTTATGTACAGTATATAATATATATTTTTTGAAATTTTATATTTTATGTACAGTATATAATATATATTTGGTGTACTTTCATATTTTATGTACAGTATATAGTATATATTTGGTGACATTTGATATTTTATTTACAGTGTATAATATATATTTGATGAAATTTTATATTTTATGTACAGTATATAATATATATTTGGTGTACTTTCATATTTCATGTACAGTATATAGTATATATTTGGTGACATTTGATATTTTATATACAATAAATAAGATATTATTCTTGAAATTTGATATTTTATGTACAGTATATACTATATGTTTGGTGAAATTTGATATTATAGGTACAGTATATAATATATATTTATTGAAATTTGATATTTTATGTACAGTATATAATATATATTTGGTGAAATTTTATATTTTATGTACAGTATATAAGATATATTTGGTGTACTTTCACATTTTATGTACAGTATATAGTATATATTTGGTGACATTTGATATTTTATATTCAGTATATAATATATATTTGTTAAAATTTAATATTTTATGTACAGTATATAATATATATTTTCTGAAATTTTATATTTTATGTACAGTATATAATATATATTTGGTGTACTTTCATATTTTATGTACAGTATATAGTATATATTTGGTGACATTTGATATTTTATGTACAGTGTATAATATATATTTGGTGAAATTTTATATTTTATGTACAGTATATAATATACATTTGGTGTACTTTCATATTTTATGTACAGTATATAGTATATATTTGGTGACATTTGATATTTTATATACAATAAATAAGATATTATTCTTGAAATTTGATATTTTATGTACAGTATATACTATATGTTTGGTGAAATTTGATATTATAGGTACAGTATATAATATATATTTGTTGAAATTTGATATTTTATGTACAGTATATAATATATATTTGGTGAAATTTTATATTTTATGTACAGTTTATAAGATATATTTGGTGTACTTTCATATTTTATGTACAGTATATAGTATATATTTGGTGACATTTGATATTTTATATACAGTATATAATATATATTTGTTAAAATTTGATATTTTATGTACAGTATATAATATATATTTTTTGAAATTTTATATTTTATGTCCAGTATATAAGATATATTTTGTGTACTTTCATATTTTATGTACAGTATATAGCATATATTTGGTGACATTTGATATTTTATGTACAGTGTATAATATATATTTGATGAAATTTTATATTTTATGTACAGTATATAATATATATTTGGTGTACTTTCATATTTCATGTACAGTATATAGTATATATTTGGTGACATTTGTTATTTTATATACAATAAATAAGATATTATTCTTGAAATTTGATATTTTATGTACAGTATATACTATATGTTTCGTGAAATTTGATATTATAGGTACAGTATATAATATATATTTGTTGAAATTTGATATTTTATGTACAGTATATAATATATATTTGGTGAAATTTTATATTTTATGTACAGTATATAAGATATATTTGGTGTACTTTCATATTTTATGTACAGTATATAGTATATATTTGGTGACATTTGATATTTTATATTCAGTATATAATATATATTTGTTAAAATTTGATATTTTATGTACAGTATATAATATATATTTTCTGAAATTTTATATTTTATGTACAGTATATAATATATATTTGGTGTACTTTCATATTTTATGTACAGTATATAGTATATATTTGGTGACATTTGATATTTTATGTACAGTGTATAATATATATTTGGTGAAATTTTATATTTTATGTACAGTATATAATATATATTTGGTGTACTTTCATATTTTATGTACAGTATATAGTATATATTTGGTGACATTTGATATTTTATATACAATAAATAAGATATTATTCTTGAAATTTGATATTTTATGTACAGTATATACTATATGTTTGGTGAAATTTGATATTATAGGTACAGTATATAATATATATTTGTTGAAATTTGATATTTTATGTACAGTATATAATATATATTTGGTGAAATTTTATATTTTATGTACAGTATATAAGATATATTTGGTGTACTTTCATATTTTATGTACAGTATATTGTATATATTTGGTGACATTTGATATTTTATATACAGTATGTAATATATGTTTGTTAAAATTTGATATTTTATGTACAGTATATAATATATATTTTTTGAAATTTTATATTTTATGTCCAGTATATAAGATATATTTTGTGTACTTTCATATTTGATGTACAGTATATAGCATATATTTGGTGACATTTGATATTTTATGTACAGTGTGTAATATATACTTGGTGAAATTTTATATTTTATGTACAGTATATAATATATATTTGGTGTACTTTCATATTTCATGTACAGTATATAGTATATATTTGGTGACATTTGATATTTTATATACAATAAATAAGATATTATTCTTGAAATTTGATATTTTATGTACAGTATATACTATATGTTTGGTGAAATTTGATATTATAGGTACAGTATATAATATATATTTATTGAAATTTGATATTTTATGTACAGTATATAATATATATTTGGTGAAATTTTATATTTTATGTACAGTATATAAGATATATTTGGTGTACTTTAATATTTTATGTACAGTATATAGTATATATTTGGTGACATTTGATATTTTATATACAGTATATAATATATATTTGTTAAAATTTGATATTTTATGTACAGTATATAATATATATTTTTTGAAATTTTATATTTTATGTACAGTATATAATATATATTTGGTGTACTTTCATATTTTATGTACAGTATATAGTATATATTTGGTGACATTTGATATTTTATTTACAGTGTATAATATATATTTGATGAAATTTTATATTTTATGTACAGTATATAATATATATTTGGTGTACTTTCATATTTCATGTACAGTATATAGTATATATTTGGTGACATTTGATATTTTATATACAATAAATAAGATATTATTCTTGAAATTTGATATTTTATGTACAGTATATACTATATGTTTGGTGAAATTTGATATTATAGGTACAGTATATAATATATATTTATTGAAATTTGATATTTTATGTACAGTATATAATATATATTTGGTGAAATTTTATATTTTATGTACAGTATATAAGATATATTTGGTGTACTTTCACATTTTATGTACAGTATATAGTATATATTTGGTGACATTTGATATTTTATATTCAGTATATAATATATATTTGTTAAAATTTGATATTTTATGTACAGTATATAATATATATTTTCTGAAATTTTATATTTTATGTACAGTATATAATATATATTTGGTGTACTTTCATATTTTATGTACAGTATATAGTATATATTTGGTGACATTTGATATTTTATGTACAGTGTATAATATATATTTGGTGAAATTTTATATTTTATGTACAGTATATAATATACATTTGGTGTACTTTCATATTTTATGTACAGTATATAGTATATATTTGGTGACATTTGATATTTTATATACAATAAATAAGATATTATTCTTGAAATTTGATATTTTATGTACAGTATATACTATATGTTTGGTGAAATTTGATATTATAGGTACAGTATATAATATATATTTGTTGAAATTTGATATTTTATGTACAGTATATAATATATATTTGGTGAAATTTTATATTTTATGTACAGTATATAAGATATATTTGGTGTACTTTCATATTTTATGTACAGTATATAGTATATATTTGGTGACATTTGATATTTTATATACAGTATATAATATATATTTGTTAAAATTTGATATTTTATGTACAGTATATAATATATATTTTTTGAAATTTTATATTTTATGTCCAGTATATAAGATATATTTTGTGTACTTTCATATTTTATGTACAGTATATAGCATATATTTGGTGACATTTGATATTTTATGTACAGTGTATAATATATATTTGATGAAATTTTATATTTTATGTACAGTATATAATATATATTTGGTGTACTTTCATATTTCATGTACAGTATATAGTATATATTTGGTGACATTTGTTATTTTATATACAATAAATAAGATATTATTCTTGAAATTTGATATTTTATGTACAGTATATACTATATGTTTCGTGAAATTTGATATTATAGGTACAGTATATAATATATATTTGTTGAAATTTGATATTTTATGTACAGTATATAATATATATTTGGTGAAATTTTATATTTTATGTACAGTATATAAGATATATTTGGTGTACTTTCATATTTTATGTACAGTATATAGTATATATTTGGTGACATTTGATATTTTATATTCAGTATATAATATATATTTGTTAAAATTTGATATTTTATGTACAGTATATAATATATATTTTCTGAAATTTTATATTTTATGTACAGTATATAATATATATTTGGTGTACTTTCATATTTTATGTACAGTATATAGTATATATTTGGTGACATTTGATATTTTATGTACAGTGTATAATATATATTTGGTGAAATTTTATATTTTATGTACAGTATATAATATATATTTGGTGTACTTTCATATTTTATGTACAGTATATAGTATATATTTGGTGACATTTGATATTTTATATACAATAAATAAGATATTATTCTTGAAATTTGATATTTTATGTACAGTATATACTATATGTTTGGTGAAATTTGATATTATAGGTACAGTATATAATATATATTTGTTGAAATTTGATATTTTATGTACAGTATATAATATATATTTGGTGAAATTTTATATTTTATGTACAGTATATAAGATATATTTGGTGTACTTTCATATTTTATGTACAGTATATTGTATATATTTGGTGACATTTGATATTTTATATACAGTATGTAATATATGTTTGTTAAAATTTGATATTTTATGTACAGTATATAATATATATTTTTTGAAATTTTATATTTTATGTCCAGTATATAAGATATATTTTGTGTACTTTCATATTTGATGTACAGTATATAGCATATATTTGGTGACATTTGATATTTTATGTACAGTGTGTAATATATACTTGGTGAAATTTTATATTTTATGTACAGTATATAATATATATTTGGTGTACTTTCATATTTCATGTACAGTATATAGTATATATTTGGTGACATTTGATATTTTATATACAATAAATAAGATATTATTCTTGAAATTTGATATTTTATGTACAGTATATACTATATGTTTGGTGAAATTTGATATTATAGGTACAGTATATAATATATATTTGTTGAAATTTGATATTTTATGTACAGTATATAATATATATTTGGTGAAATTTTATATTTTATGTACAGTATATAAGATATATTTGGTGAACTTTCATATTTTATGTACAGTATATAGTATATATTTGGTGACATTTGATATTTTATATACAGTATATAATATATATTTGTTAAAATTTGATATTTTATGTAAAGTATATAATATATATTTTTTGAAATTTTATATTTTATGTCCAGTATATAATATATATTTGGTGTACTTTCATATTTTATGTACAGTATATAGTATATATTTGGTGACATTTGATATTTTATGTACAGTGTATAATATATATTTGGTGAAATTTTATATTTTATGTACAGTATATAATATATATTTGGTGTACTTTCATATTTTATGTACAGTATATAGTATATATTTGGTGACATTTGTTATTTTATATACAATAAATAAGATATTATTCTTGAAATTTGATATTTTATGTACAGTATATACTATATGTTTGGTGAAATTTGATATTATAGGTACAGTATATAACATATATTTGTTGAAATTTGATATTTTATGTACAGTATATAATATATATTTGGTGAAATTTTATATTTTATGTACAGTATATAAGATATATTTGGTGTACTTTCATATTTTATGTACAGTATATAGTATATATTTGGTGACATTTGATATTTTATATACAGTATATAATATATATTTGTTAAAATTTGATATTTTATGTACAGTATATAATATATATTTTTTGAAATTTTATATTTTATGTACAGTATATAATATATATTTGGTGTACTTTCATATTTTATGTACAGTATATAGTATATATTTGGTGACATTTGATATTTTATGTACAGTGTATAATATATATTTGATGAAATTTTATATTTTATGTACAGTATATAATATATATTTGGTGTACTTTCATATTTCATGTACAGTATATAGTATATATTTGGTGACATTTGATATTTTATATACAATAAATAAGATATTATTCTTGAAATTTGATATTTTATGTACAGTATATACTATATGTTTGGTGAAATTTGATATTATAGGTACAGTATATAATATATATTTGTTGAAATTTGATATTTTATGTACAGTATATAATATATATTTGGTGAAATTTTATATTTTATGTACAGTATATAAGATATATTTGGTGTACTTTAATATTTTATGTACAGTATATAGTATATATTTGGTGACATTTGATATTTTATATTCAGTATATAATATATATTTGTTAAAATTTGATATTTTATGTACAGTATATAATATATATTTTCTGAAATTTTATATTTTATGTACAGTATATAATATATATTTGGTGTACTTTCATATTTTATGTACAGTATATAGTATATATTTGGTGACATTTGATATTTTATGTACAGTGTATAATATATATTTGGTGAAATTTTATATTTTATGTACAGTATATAATATATATTTGGTGTACTTTCATATTTTATGTACAGTATATAGTATATATTTGGTGACATTTGATATTTTATATACAATAAATAAGATATTATTCTTGAAATTTGATATTTTATGTACAGTATATACTATATGTTTGGTGAAATTTGATATTATAGGTACAGTATATAATATATATTTGTTGAAATTTGATATTTTATGTACAGTATATAATATATATTTGGTGAAATTTTATATTTTATGTACAGTATATAAGATATATTTGGTGTACTTTCATATTTTATGTACAGTATATAGTATATATTTGGTGACATTTGATATTTTATATACAGTATATAATATATATTTGTTAAAATTTGATATTTTATGTACAGTATATAATATATATTTTTTGAAATTTTATATTTTATGTCCAGTATATAAGATATATTTTGTGTACTTTCATATTTTATGTACAGTATATAGCATATATTTGGTGACATTTGATATTTTATGTACAGTGTATAATATATATTTGATGAAATTTTATATTTTATGTACAGTATATAATATATATTTGGTGTACTTTCATATTTCATGTACAGTATATAGTATATATTTGGTGACATTTGTTATTTTATATACAATAAATAAGATATTATTCTTGAAATTTGATATTTTATGTACAGTATATACTATATGTTTGGTGAAATTTGATATTATAGGTACAGTATATAATATATATTTGTTGAAATTTGATATTTTATGTACAGTATATAATATATATTTGGTGAAATTTTATATTTTATGTACAGTATATAAGATATATTTGGTGTACTTTCATATTTTATGTACAGTATATAGTATATATTTGGTGACATTTGATATTTTATATTCAGTATATAATATATATTTGTTAAAATTTGATATTTTATGTACAGTATATAATATATATTTTCTGAAATTTTATATTTTATGTACAGTATATAATATATATTTGGTGTACTTTCATATTTTATGTACAGTATATAGTATATATTTGGTGACATTTGATATTTTATGTACAGTGTATAATATATATTTGGTGAAATTTTATATTTTATGTACAGTATATAATATATATTTGGTGTACTTTCATATTTTATGTACAGTATATAGTATATATTTGGTGACATTTGATATTTTATATACAATAAATAAGATATTATTCTTGAAATTTGATATTTTATGTACAGTATATACTATATGTTTGGTGAAATTTGATATTATAGGTACAGTATATAATATATATTTGTTGAAATTTGATATTTTATGTACAGTATATAATATATATTTGGTGAAATTTTATATTTTATGTACAGTATATAAGATATATTTGGTGTACTTTAATATTTTATGTACAGTATATAGTATATATTTGGTGACATTTGATATTTTATATACAGTATATAATATATATTTGTTAAAATTTGATATTTTATGTACAGTATATAATATACATTTTTTGAAATTTTATATTTTATGTACAGTATATAATATATATTTGGTGTACTTTCATATTTTATGTACAGTATATAGTATATATTTGGTGACATTTGATATTTTATGTACAGTGTATAATATATATTTGATGAAATTTTATATTTTATGTACAGTATATAATATATATTTGGTGTACTTTCATATTTTATGTACAGTATATAGTATATATTTGGTGACATTTGATATTTTATATACAATAAATAAGATATTATTCTTGAAATTTGATATTTTATGTACAGTATATACTATATGTTTGGTGAAATTTGATATTATAGGTACAGTATATAATATATATTTATTGAAATTTGATATTTTATGTACAGTATATAATATATATTTGGTGAAATTTTATATTTTATGTACAGTATATAAGATATATTTGGTGTACTTTCATATTTTATGTACAGTATATAGTATATATTTGGTGACATTTGATATTTTATATTCAGTATATAATATATATTTGTTAAAATTTGATATTTTATGTACAGTATATAATATATATTTTCTGAAATTTTATATTTTATGTACAGTATATAATATATATTTGGTGTACTTTCATATTTTATGTACAGTATATAGTATATATTTGGTGACATTTGATATTTTATGTACAGTGTATAATATATATTTGGTGAAATTTTATATTTTATGTACAGTATATAATATATATTTGGTGTACTTTCATATTTTATGTACAGTATATAGTATATATTTGGTGACATTTGATATTTTATATACAATAAATAAGATATTATTCTTGAAATTTGATATTTTATGTACAGTATATACTATATGTTTGGTGAAATTTGATATTATAGGTACAGTATATAATATATATTTGTTGAAATTTGATATTTTATGTACAGTATATAATATATATTTGGTGAAATTTTATATTTTATGTACAGTATATAAGATATATTTGGTGTACTTTCATATTTTATGTACAGTATATAGTATATATTTGGTGACATTTGATATTTTATATACAGTATATAATATATATTTGTTAAAATTTGATATTTTATGTACAGTATATAGTATATATTTTTTGAAATTTTATATTTTATGTCCAGTATATAAGATATATTTTGTGTACTTTCATATTTTATGTACAGTATATAGCATATATTTGGTGACATTTGATATTTTATGTACAGTGTATAATATATACTTGGTGAAATTTTATATTTTATGTACAGTATATAATATATATTTGGTGTACTTTCATATTTCATGTACAGTATATAGTATATATTTGGTGACATTTGATATTTTATATACAATAAATAAGATATTATTCTTGAAATTTGATATTTTATGTACAGTATATACTATATGTTTGGTGAAATTTGATATTATAGGTACAGTATATAATATATATTTGTTGAAATTTGATATTTTATGTACAGTATATAATATATATTTGGTGAAATTTTATATTTTATGTACAGTATATAAGATATATTTGGTGTACTTTCATATTTTATGTACAGTATATAGTATATATTTGGTGACATTTGATATTTTATATACAGTATATAATATATATTTGTTAAAATTTGATATTTTATGTAAAGTATATAATATATATTTTTTGAAATTTTATATTTTATGTACAGTATATAATATATATTTGGTGTACTTTCATATTTTATGTACAGTATATAGTATATATTTGGTGACATTTGAAATTTTATGTACAGTGTATAATATATATTTGGTGAAATTTTATATTTTATGTACAGTATATAATATATATTTGGTGTACTTTCATATTTTATGTACAGTATATAGTATATATTAGGTGACATTTGATATTTTATATACAATAAATAAGATATTATTCTTGAAATTTGATATTTTATGTACAGTATATACTATATGTTTGGTGAAATTTGATATTATAGGTACAGTATATAATATATATTTGTTGAAATTTGATATTTTATGTACAGTATATAATATATATTTGGTGAAATTTTATATTTTATGTACAGTATATAAGATATATTTGGTGTACTTTAATATTTTATGTACAGTATATAGTATATATCTGGTGACATTTGATATTTTATATACAGTATATAATATATATTTGTTAAAATTTGATATTTTATGTACAGTATATAATATATATTTTTTGAAATTTTATATTTTATGTACAGTATATAATATATATTTGGTGTAATTTCATATTTTATGTACAGTATATAGTATATATTTGGTGACATTTGATATTTTATATACAGTATATAATATATATTTGTTAAAATTTGATATTTTATGTATAGTATATAATATATATTTTTTGAAATTTTATATTTTATGTACAGTATATAAGATATATTTGGTGTACTTTCATATTTTATGTACAGTATATAGTATATATTTGGTGACATTTGATATTTTATGTACAGTGTATAATATATATTTGGTGAAATTTTATATTTTATGTACAGTATATAATATATATTTGGTGTACTTTCATATTTTATGTACAGTATATAGTATATCTTTGGTGACATTTGATATTTTATATACAATAAATAAGATATTATTCTTGAAATTTGATATTTTATGTACAGTATATACTATATGTTTGGTGAAATTTGATATTATAGGTACAGTATATAATATATATTTGTTGAAATTTGATATATTATGTACAGTATATAATATATATTTGGTGAAATTTTATATTTTATGTACAGTATATAAGATATATTTGGTGTACTTTCATATTTTATGTACAGTATATAGTATATATTTGGTGACATTTGATATTTTATATACAGTATATAATATATATTTGTTAAAATTTGATATTTTATGTACAGTATATAATATATATTTTTTGAAATTTTATATTTTATGTACAGTATATAATATATATTTAGTGTACTTTCATATTTTATGTACAGTATATAGTATATATTTGATGACATTTGATATTTTATATACAATAAATAAGATATTATTCTTGAAATTTGATATTTTATGTACAGTATATACTATATGTTTGGTGAAATTTGATATTATAGGTACAGTATATAATATATATTTGTTGAAATTTGATATTTTATGTACTGTATATAATATATATTTGGTGAAATTTTATATTTTATGTACAGTATATAATATATATTTCGTGTACTTTCATATTTTATGTACAGTATATAGCATATATTTTGTGACATTTGATATTTTATGTACAGTGTATAATATATATTTGGTGAAATTTTATATTTTATGTACAGTATATAATATATATTTGGTGTACTTTCATATTTTATGTACAGTATATAGTATATATTTGGTGACATTTGATATTTTATATACAATAAATAAGATATTATTCTTGAAATTTGATATTTTATGTACAGTATATACTATATGTTTGGTGAAATTTGATATTATAGGTACAGTATATAATATATATTTGTTGAAATTTGATATTTTATGTACAGTATATAATATATATTTGGTGAAATTTTATATTTTATGTACAGTATATAAGATATATTTGGTGTACTTTCATATTTTATGTACAGTATATTGTATATATTTGGTGACATTTGATATTTTATATACAGTATATAATATATATTTGTTAAAATTTGATATTTTATGTAAAGTATATAATATATATTTTTTGAAATTTTATATTTTATGTCCAGTATATAATATATATTTGGTGTACTTTCATATTTTATGTACAGTATATAGTATATATTTGGTGACATTTGATATTTTATGTACAGTGTATAATATATATTTGGTGAAATTTTATATTTTATGTACAGTATATAATATATATTTGGTGTACTTTCATATTTTATGTACAGTATATAGTATATATTTGGTGACATTTGTTATTTTATATACAATAAATAAGATATTATTCTTGAAATTTGATATTTTATGTACAGTATATACTATATGTTTGGTGAAATTTGATATTATAGGTACAGTATATAATATATATTTGTTGAAATTTGATATTTTATGTACAGTATATAATATATATTTGGTGAAATTTTATATTTTATGTACAGTATATAAGATATATTTGGTGTACTTTAATATTTTATGTACAGTATATAGTATATATTTGGTGACATTTGATATTTTATATACAGTATATAATATATATTTGTTAAAATTTGATATTTTATGTACAGTATATAATATATATTTTTTGAAATTTTATATTTTATGTCCAGTATATAATATATATTTGGTGTACTTTCATATTTTATGTACAGTATATAGTATATATTTGGTGACATTTGATATTTTATGTACAGTGTATAATATATATTTGATGAAATTTTATATTTTATGTACAGTATATAATATATATTTGGTGTACTTTCATATTTTATGTACAGTATATAGTATATATTTGGTGACATTTGTTATTTTATATACAATAAATAAGATATTATTCTTGAAATTTGATATTTTATGTACAGTATATACTATATGTTTGGTGAAATTTGATATTATAGGTACAGTATATAATATATATTTGTTGAAATTTGATATTTTATGTACAGTATATAATATATATTTGGTGAAATTTTATATTTTATGTACAGTATATAAGATATATTTGGTGTACTTTAATATTTTATGTACAGTATATAGTATATATTTGGTGACATTTGATATTTTATATACAGTATATAATATATATTTGTTAAAATTTGATATTTTATGTACAGTATATAATATATATTTTTTGAAATTTTATATTTTATGTACAGTATATAATATATATTTGGTGTACTTTCATATTTTATGTACAGTATATAGTATATATTTGGTGACATTTGATATTTTATGTACAGTGTATAATATATATTTGATGAAATTTTATATTTTATGTACAGTATATAATATATATTTGGTGTACTTTCATATTTCATGTACAGTATATAGTATATATTTGGTGACATTTGATATTTTATATACAATAAATAAGATATTATTCTTGAAATTTGATATTTTATGTACAGTATATACTATATGTTTGGTGAAATTTGATATTATAGGTACAGTATATAATATATATTTGTTGAAATTTGATATTTTATGTACAGTATATAATATATATTTGGTGAAATTTTATATTTTATGTACAGTATATAAGATATATTTGGTGTACTTTCATATTTTATGTACAGTATATAGTATATATTTGGTGACATTTGATATTTTATATACAGTATATAATATATATTTGTTAAAATTTGATATTTTATGTAAAGTATATAATATATATTTTTTGAAATTTTATATTTTATGTACAGTATATAATATATATTTGGTGTACTTTCATATTTTATGTACAGTATATAGTATATATTTGGTGACATTTGAAATTTTATGTACAGTGTATAATATATATTTGGTGAAATTTTATATTTTATGTACAGTATATAATATATATTTGGTGTACTTTCATATTTTATGTACAGTATATAGTATATATTAGGTGACATTTGATATTTTATATACAATAAATAAGATATTATTCTTGAAATTTGATATTTTATGTACAGTATATACTATATGTTTGGTGAAATTTGATATTATAGGTACAGTATATAATATATATTTGTTGAAATTTGATATTTTATGTACAGTATATAATATATATTTGGTGAAATTTTATATTTTATGTACAGTATATAAGATATATTTGGTGTACTTTAATATTTTATGTACAGTATATAGTATATATCTGGTGACATTTGATATTTTATATACAGTATATAATATATATTTGTTAAAATTTGATATTTTATGTACAGTATATAATATATATTTTTTGAAATTTTATATTTTATGTACAGTATATAATATATATTTGGTGTACTTTCATATTTTATGTACAGTATATAGTATATATTTGGTGACATTTGATATTTTATATACTGTATATAATATATATTTGTTAAAATTTGATATTTTATGTATAGTATATAATATATATTTTTTGAAATTTTATATTTTATGTACAGTATATAAGATATATTTGGTGTACTTTCATATTTTATGTACAGTATATAGTATATATTTGGTGACATTTGATATTTTATGTACAGTGTATAATATATATTTGGTGAAATTTTATATTTTATGTACAGTATATAATATATATTTGGTGTACTTTCATATTTTATGTACAGTATATAGTATATCTTTGGTGACATTTGATATTTTATATACAATAAATAAGATATTATTCTTGAAATTTGATATTTTATGTACAGTATATACTATATGTTTGGTGAAATTTGATATTATAGGTACAGTTTATAATATATATTTGTTGAAATTTGATATTTTATGTACAGTATATAATATATATTTGGTGAAATTTTATATTTTATGTACAGTATATAAGATATATTTGGTGTACTTTCATATTTTATGTACAGTATATAGTATATATTTGGTGACATTTGATATTTTATATACAGTATATAATATATATTTGTTAAAATTTGATATTTTATGTACAGTATATAATATATATTTTTTGAAATTTTATATTTTATGTACAGTATATAATATATATTTGGTGTACTTTCATATTTTATGTACAGTATATAGTATATATTTGATGACATTTGATATTTTATATACAATAAATAAGATATTATTCTTGAAATTTGATATTTTATGTACAGTATATACTATATGTTTGGTGAAATTTGATATTATAGGTACAGTATATAATATATATTTGTTGAAATTTGATATTTTATGTACTGTATATAATATATATTTGGTGAAATTTTATATTTTATGTACAGTATATAAGATATATTTGGTGTACTTTCATATTTTATGTACAGTATATAGTATATATTTGGTGACATTTGATATTTTATATACAGTATATAATATATATTTGTTAAAATTTGATATTTTATGTACAGTATATAATATATATTTTTTGAAATTTTATATTTTATGTCCAGTATATAATATATATTTCGTGTACTTTCATATTTTATGTACAGTATATAGTATATATTTTGTGACATTTGATATTTTATGTACAGTGTATAATATATACTTGGTGAAATTTTGTATTTTATGTACAGTATATAATATATATTTGGTGTACTTTCATATTTTATGTACAGTATATAGTATATATTTGGTGACATTTGATATTTTATATACAATAAATAAGATATTATTCTTGAAATTTGATATTTTTTGTACAGTATATACTATATGTTTGGTGAAATTTGATATTATAGGTACAGTATATAATATATATTTGTCGAAATTTGATATTTTATGTACAGTATATAATATATATTTGGTGAAATTTTATATTTTATGTACAGTATATAAGATATATTTGGTGTACTTTCATATTTTATGTACAGTATAAAGTATATATTTGGTGACATTTGATATTTTATATACAGTATATAATATATATTTGTTAAAATTTTATATTTTATGTACAGTATATAATATATATTTTTTGAAATTTTATATTTTATGTACAGTATATAATATATATATGGTGTACTTTCATACTTTATGTACAGTATATAGTATATATTTGGTGACATTTGATATTTTATGTACAGTGTATAATATATATTTGGTGAAATTTTATATTTTATGTACAGTATATAATATATATTTGGTGTACTTTCATATTTTATGTACAGTATATAGTATATATTTGGTGACATTTGATATTTTATATACAATAAATAAGATATTATTCTTGAAATTTGATATTTTATGTACAGTATATACTATATGTTTGGTGAAATTTGATATTATAGGTACAGTATATAATATATATTTGTTGAAATTTGATATTTTATGTACAGTATATAATATATATTTGGTGTACTTTCATATTTTATGTACAGTATATAAGATATATTTGGTGTACTTTCATATTTTATGTACAGTATATAGTATATATTTGGTGACATTTGATATTTTATATACAGTATATAATATATATTTGGTGTACTTTCATATTTTATGTACAGTATATAGTATATATTTGGTGACATTTGATATTTTATATACAATAAATAAGATATTATTCTTGAAATTTGATATTTTATGTACAGTATATACTATATGTTTGGTGAAATTTGATATTATAGGTACAGTATATAATATATATTTGTTGAAATTTGATATTTTAGGTACAGTATATAATATATATTTGGTGAAATTTTATATTTTATGTACAGTATATAAGATATATTTGGTGTACTTTCATATTTTATGTACAGTATATAGTATATATTTGGTGACATTTGATATTTTATATACAGTATATAATATATATTTGTTAAAATTTGATATTTTATGTGCAGTATATAATATATATTTTTTGAAATTTTATATTTTATGTACAGTATATAAGATATATTTGGTGTACTTTCATATTTTATGTACAGTATATAGTATATATTTGGTGACATTTGATATTTTATGTACAGTGTATAATATATATTTGGTGAAATTTTATATTTTATGTACAGTATATAATATATATTTGGTGTACTTTCATATTTTATGTACAGTATATAGTATATATTTGGTGACATTTGATATTTTATATACAATGAATAAGATATTATTCTTGAAATTTGATATTTTATGTACAGTATATACTATATGGTTGGTGAAATTTGATATTATAGGTACAGTATATAATATATATTTGTTGAAATTTGATATTTTATGTACAGTATATAATATATATTTGGTGAAATTTTATATTTTATGTACAGTATATAAGATATGTTTGGTGTACGTTCATATTTTATGTACAGTATATAGTATATATTTGGTGACATTTGATATTTTATATACAGTATATAATATATATTTGTTAAAATTTGATATTTTATGTACAGTATATAATATATATTTTTTGAAATTTTATATTTTATGTACAGTATATAATATATATTTGGTGTACTTTCATATTTTATGTACAGTATATAGTATATATTTGATGACATTTGATATTTTATATACAATAAATAAGATATTATTCTTGAAATTTGATATTTTATGTACAGTATATACTATATGTTTGGTGAAATTTGATATTATAGGTACAGTATATAATATATATTTGTTGAAATTTGATATTTTATGTACTGTATATAATATATATTTGGTGAAATTTTATATTTTATGTACAGTATATAAGATATATTTGGTGTACTTTCATATTTTATGTACAGTATATAGTATATATTTGGTGACATTTGATATTTTATATACAGTATATAATATATATTTGTTAAAATTTGATATTTTATGTACAGTATATAATATATATTTTTTGAAATTTTATATTTTATGTCCAGTATATAAGATATATTTTGTGTACTTTCATATTTTATGTACAGTATATAGTATATATTTTGTGACATTTGATATTTTATGTACAGTGTATAATATATACTTGGTGAAATTTTATATTTTATGTACAGTATATAATATATATTTGGTGTACTTTCATATTTTATGTACAGTATATAGTATATATTTGGTGACATTTGATATTTTATATACAATGAATAAGATATTATTCTTGAAATTTGAAATTTTTTGTACAGTATATACTATATGTTTGGTGAAATTTGATATTATAGGTACAGTATATAATATATATTTGTTGAAATTTGATATTTTATGTACAGTATATAATATATATTTGGTGAAATTTTATATTTTATGTACAGTATATAAGATATATTTGGTGTACTTTCATATTTTATGTACAGTATAAAGTATATATTTGGTGACATTTGATATTTTATATACAGTATATAATACATATTTGTTAAAATTTTATATTTTATGTACAGTATATAATATATATTTTTTGAAATTTTATATTTTATGTACAGTATATAATATATATTTGGTGTACTTTCATATTTAATATACAGTATATAGTATATATTTGGTGACATTTGATATTTTATGTACAGTGTATAATATATATTTGGTGAAATTTTATATTTTATGTACAGTATATAATATATATTTGGTGTACTTTCATATTTTATGTACAGTATATAGTATATATTTGGTGACATTTGATATTTTATATACAATAAATAAGATATTATTCTTGAAATTTGATATTTTATGTACAGTATATACTATATGTTTGGTGAAATTTGATATTATAGGTACAGTATATAATATATATTTGTTGAAATTTGATATTTTATGTACAGTATATAATATATATTTGGTGTACTTTCATATTTTATGTACAGTATATAAGATATATTTGGTGTACTTTCATATTTTATGTACAGTATATAGTATATATTTGGTGACATTTGATATTTTATATACAGTATATAATATATATTTGGTGTACTTTCATATTTTATGTACAGTATATAGTATATATTTGGTGACATTTGATATTTTATATACAATAAATAAGATATTATTCTTGAAATTTGATATTTTATGTACAGTATATACTATATGTTTGGTGAAATTTGATATTATAGGTACAGTATATAATATATATTTGTTGAAATTTGATATTTTATGTACAGTATATAATATATATTTGGTGAAATTTTATATTTTATGTACAGTATATAAGATATATTTGGTGTACTTTCATATTTTATGTACAGTATATAGTATATATTTGGTGACATTTGATATTTTATGCACAGTGTATAATATATATTTGGTGAAATTTTATATTTTATGTACAGTATATAATATATATTTGGTGTACTTTCATATTTTATGTACAGTATATAGTATATATTTGGTGACATTTGATATTTTATATACAATGAATAAGATATTATTCTTGAAATTTGATATTTTATGTACAGTATATACTATATGTTTGGTGAAATTTGATATTATAGGTACAGTATATAATATATATTTGTTGAAATTTGATATTTTATGTACAGTATATAATATATATTTGGTGAAATTTTATATTTTATGTACAGTATATAAGATATGTTTGGTGTACGTTCATATTTTATGTACAGTATATAGTATATATTTGGTGACATTTGATATTTTATATACAGTATATAATATATATTTGTTAAAATTTGATATTTTATGTACAGTATATAATATATATTTTTTGAAATTTTATATTTTATGTACAGTATATAATATATATTTGGTGTACTTTCATATTTTATGTACAGTATATAGTATATATTTGATGACATTTGATATTTTATATACAATAAATAAGATATTATTCTTGAAATTTGATATTTTATGTACAGTATATACTATATGTTTGGTGAAATTTGATATTATAGGTACAGTATATAATATATATTTGTTGAAATTTGATATTTTATGTACTGTATATAATATATATTTGGTGAAATTTTATATTTTATGTACAGTATATAAGATATATTTGGTGTACTTTCATATTTTATGTACAGTATATAGTATATATTTGGTGACATTTGATATTTTATATACAGTATATAATATATATTTGTTAAAATTTGATATTTTATGTACAGTATATAATATATATTTTTTGAAATTTTATATTTTATGTCCAGTATATAAGATATATTTTGTGTACTTTCATATTTTATGTACAGTATATAGTATATATTTTGTGACATTTGATATTTTATGTACAGTGTATAATATATACTTGGTGAAATTTTATATTTTATGTACAGTATATAATATATATTTGGTGTACTTTCATATTTTATGTACAGTATATAGTATATATTTGGTGACATTTGATATTTTATATACAATGAATAAGATATTATTCTTGAAATTTGAAATTTTTTGTACAGTATATACTATATGTTTGGTGAAATTTGATATTATAGGTACAGTATATAATATATATTTGTTGAAATTTGATATTTTATGTACAGTATATAATATATATTTGGTGAAATTTTATATTTTATGTACAGTATATAAGATATATTTGGTGTACTTTCATATTTTATGTACAGTATAAAGTATATATTTGGTGACATTTGATATTTTATATACAGTATATAATACATATTTGTTAAAATTTTATATTTTATGTACAGTATATAATATATATTTTTTGAAATTTTATATTTTATGTACAGTATATAATATATATTTGGTGTACTTTCATATTTAATATACAGTATATAGTATATATTTGGTGACATTTGATATTTTATGTACAGTGTATAATATATATTTGGTGAAATTTTATATTTTATGTACAGTATATAATATATATTTGGTGTACTTTCATATTTTATGTACAGTATATAGTATATATTTGGTGACATTTGATATTTTATATACAATAAATAAGATATTATTCTTGAAATTTGATATTTTATGTACAGTATATACTATATGTTTGGTGAAATTTGATATTATAGGTACAGTATATAATATATATTTGTTGAAATTTGATATTTTATGTACAGTATATAATATATATTTGGTGTACTTTCATATTTTATGTACAGTATATAAGATATATTTGGTGTACTTTCATATTTTATGTACAGTATATAGTATATATTTGGTGACATTTGATATTTTATATACAGTATATAATATATATTTGGTGTACTTTCATATTTTATGTACAGTATATAGTATATATTTGGTGACATTTGATATTTTATATACAATAAATAAGATATTATTCTTGAAATTTGATATTTTATGTACAGTATATACTATATGTTTGGTGAAATTTGATATTATAGGTACAGTATATAATATATATTTGTTGAAATTTGATATTTTATGTACAGTATATAATATATATTTGGTGAAATTTTATATTTTATGTACAGTATATAAGATATATTTGGTGTACTTTCATATTTTATGTACAGTATATAGTATATATTTGGTGACATTTGATATTTTATGCACAGTGTATAATATATATTTGGTGAAATTTTATATTTTATGTACAGTATATAATATATATTTGGTGTACTTTCATATTTTATGTACAGTATATAGTATATATTTGGTGACATTTGATATTTTATATACAATGAATAAGATATTATTCTTGAAATTTGATATTTTATGTACAGTATATACTATATGTTTGGTGAAATTTGATATTATAGGTACAGTATATAATATATATTTGTTGAAATTTGATATTTTATGTACAGTATATAATATATATTTGGTGAAATTTTATATTTTATGTACAGTATATAAGATATATTTGGTGTACTTTCATATTTTATGTACAGTGTATAGTATATATTTGGTGACATTTGATATTTTATATACAGTATATAATATATATTTGTTAAAATTTGATATTTTATGTACAGTATATAATATATATTTTTTGAAATTTTATATTTTATGTACAGTATATAATATATATTTGGTGTACTTTCATATTTTATGTACAGTATATAGAATATATTTGGTGACATTTGATATTTTATATACAATAAATAAGATATTATTCTTGAAATTTGATATTTTATGTACAGTATATACTATATGTTTGGTGAAATTTGATATTATAGGTACAGTATATAATATATATTTGTTGAAATTTGATATTTTATGTACAGTATATAATATATATTTGGTGAAATTTTATATTTTATGTACAGTATATAAGATATATTTGGTGTACTTTCATATTTTATGTACAGTATATAGTATATATTTGGTGACATTTGATATTTTATATACAGTAGATAATATATATTTGTTAAAATTTGATATTTTATGTACAGTATATCATATACATTTTTTGAAATTTTATACTTTATGTACAGTATATAATATATATTTGGTGTAATTTCATATTTTATGTACAGTATATAGTATATATTTGGTGACATTTGATATTTTATGTACAGTGTATAATATATATTTGGTGAAATTTTATATTTTATGTACAGTATATAATATATATTTGGTGTACTTTCATATTTCATGTACAGTATATAGTATATATTTGGTGACATTTGATATTTTATATACAATAAATAAGATATTATTCTTGAAATTTGATATTTTATGTACAGTATATACTATATGTTTGGTGAAATTTGATATTATAGGTACAGTATATAATATATATTTGTTGAAATTTGATATTTTATGTACAGTATATAATATATATTTGGTGAAATTTTATATTTTATGTACAGTATATAAGATATATTTGGTGTACTTTCATATTTTATGTACAGTATATAGTATATATTTGGTGACATTTGATATTTTATATACAGTATATAATATATATTTGTTAAAATTTGATATTTTATGTAAAGTATATAATATATATTTTTTGAAATTTTATATTTTATGTACAGTATATAATATATATTTGGTGTACTTTCATATTTTATGTACAGTATATAGTATATATTTGGTGACATTTGATATTTTATGTACAGTGTATAATATATATTTGGTGAAATTTTATATTTTATGTACAGTATATAATATATATTTGGTGTACTTTCATATTTTATGTACAGTATATAGTATATATTTGGTGACATTTGTTATTTTATATACAATAAATAAGATATTATTCTTGAAATTTGATATTTTATGTACAGTATATACTATATGTTTGGTGAAATTTGATATTATAGGTACAGTATATAATATATATTTGTTGAAATTTGATATTTTATGTACAGTATATAATATATATTTGGTGAAAATTTATATTTTATGTACAGTATATAAGATATATTTGGTGTACTTTCATATTTTATGTACAGTATATAGTATATATTTGGTGACATTTGATATTTTATATACAGTATATAATATATATTTGTTAAAATTTGATATTTTATGTACAGTATATAATATATATTTTTTGAAATTTTATATTTTATGTACAGTATATAATATATATTTGTTGTACTTTCATATTTTATGTACAGTATATAGTATATATTTGGTGACATTTGATATTTTATGTACAGTGTATAATATATATTTGATGAAATTTTATATTTTATGTACAGTATATAATATATATTTGGTGTACTTTCATATTTCATGTACAGTATATAGTATATATTTGGTGACATTTGATATTTTATATACAATAAATAAGATATTATTCTTGAAATTTGATATTTTATGTACAGTATATACTATATGTTTGGTGAAATTTGATATTATAGGTACAGTATATAATATATATTTGTTGAAATTTGATATTTTATGTACAGTATATAATATATATTTGGTGAAATTTTATATTTTATGTACAGTATATAAGATATATTTGGTGTACTTTAATATTTTATGTACAGTATATAGTATATATTTGGTGACATTTGATATTTTATATACAGTATATAATATATATTTGTTAAAATTTGATATTTTATGTACAGTATATAATATATATTTTTTGAAATTTTATATTTTATGTACAGTATATAATATATATTTGGTGTACTTTCATATTTTATGTACAGTATATAGCATATATTTGGTGACATTTGATATTTTATGTACAGTGTATAATATATATTTGATGAAATTTTATATTTTATGTACAGTATATAATATATATTTGGTGTACTTTCATATTTCATGTACAGTATATAGTATATATTTGGTGACATTTGATATTTTATATACAATATATAAGATATTATTCTTGAAATTTGATATTTTATGTACAGTATATACTATATGTTTGGTGAAATTTGATATTATAGGTACAGTATATAATATATATTTATTGAAATTTGATATTTTATGTACAGTATATAATATATATTTGGTGAAATTTTATATTTTATGTACAGTATATAAGATATATTTGGTGTACTTTCATATTTTATGTACAGTATATAGTATATATTTGGTGACATTTGATATTTTATATACAGTATATAATATATATTTGTTAAAATTTGATATTTTATGTACAGTATATAATATATATTTTTTGAAATTTTATATTTTATGTCCAGTATATAAGATATATTTTGTGTACTTTCATATTTTATGAACAGTATATAGCATATATTTGGTGACATTTGATATTTTATGTACAGTGTATAATATATACTTGGTGAAATTTTATATTTTATGTACAGTATATAATATATATTTGGTGTACTTTCATATTTCATGTACAGTATATAGTATATATTTGGTGACATTTGATATTTTATATACAATAAATAAGATATTATTCTTGAAATTTGATATTTTATGTACAGTATATACTATATGTTTGGTGAAATTTGATATTATAGGTACAGTATATAATATATATTTGTTGAAATTTGATATTTTATGTACAGTATATAATATATATTTGGTGAAATTTTATATTTTATGTACAGTATATAAGATATATTTGGTGTACTTTCATATTTTATGTACAGTATATAGTATATATTTGGTGACATTTGATATTTTATATACAGTATATAATATATATTTGTTAAAATTTGATATTTTATGTACAGTATATAATATATATTTTTTGAAATTTTATATTTTATGTACAGTATATAATATATATTTGTTGTACTTTCATATTTTATGTACAGTATATAGTATATATTTGGTGACATTTGATATTTTATGTACAGTGTATAATATATATTTGATGAAATTTTATATTTTATGTACAGTATATAATATATATTTGGTGTACTTTCATATTTCATGTACAGTATATAGTATATATTTGGTGACATTTGATATTTTATATACAATAAATAAGATATTATTCTTGAAATTTGATATTTTATGTACAGTATATACTATATGTTTGGTGAAATTTGATATTATAGGTACAGTATATAATATATATTTGTTGAAATTTGATATTTTATGTACAGTATATAATATATATTTGGTGAAATTTTATATTTTATGTACAGTATATAAGATATATTTGGTGTACTTTAATATTTTATGTACAGTATATAGTATATATTTGGTGACATTTGATATTTTATATACAGTATATAATATATATTTGTTAAAATTTGATATTTTATGTACAGTATATAATATATATTTTTTGAAATTTTATATTTTATGTACAGTATATAATATATATTTGGTGTACTTTCATATTTTATGTACAGTATATAGCATATATTTGGTGACATTTGATATTTTATGTACAGTGTATAATATATATTTGATGAAATTTTATATTTTATGTACAGTATATAATATATATTTGGTGTACTTTCATATTTCATGTACAGTATATAGTATATATTTGGTGACATTTGATATTTTATATACAATATATAAGATATTATTCTTGAAATTTGATATTTTATGTACAGTATATACTATATGTTTGGTGAAATTTGATATTATAGGTACAGTATATAATATATATTTATTGAAATTTGATATTTTATGTACAGTATATAATATATATTTGGTGAAATTTTATATTTTATGTACAGTATATAAGATATATTTGGTGTACTTTCATATTTTATGTACAGTATATAGTATATATTTGGTGACATTTGATATTTTATATACAGTATATAATATATATTTGTTAAAATTTGATATTTTATGTACAGTATATAATATATATTTTTTGAAATTTTATATTTTATGTCCAGTATATAAGATATATTTTGTGTACTTTCATATTTTATGAACAGTATATAGCATATATTTGGTGACATTTGATATTTTATGTACAGTGTATAATATATACTTGGTGAAATTTTATATTTTATGTACAGTATATAATATATATTTGGTGTACTTTCATATTTCATGTACAGTATATAGTATATATTTGGTGACATTTGATATTTTATATACAATAAATAAGATATTATTCTTGAAATTTGATATTTTATGTACAGTATATACTATATGTTTGGTGAAATTTGATATTATAGGTACAGTATATAATATATATTTGTTGAAATTTGATATTTTATGTACAGTATATAATATATATTTGGTGAAATTTTATATTTTATGTACAGTATATAAGATATATTTGGTGTACTTTCATATTTTATGTACAGTATATAGTATATATTTGGTGACATTTGATATTTTATATACAGTATATAATATATATTTGTTAAAATTTGATATTTTATGTAAAGTATATAATATATATTTTTTGAAATTTTATATTTTATGTACAGTATATAATATATATTTGGTGTACTTTCATATTTTATGTACAGTATATAGTATATATTTGGTGACATTTGATATTTTATGTACAGTGTATAATATATATTTGGTGAAATTTTATATTTTATGTACAGTATATAATATATATTTGGTGTACTTTCATATTTTATGTACAGTATATAGTATATATTTGGTGACATTTGGTATTTTATATACAATAAATAAGATATTATTCTTGAAATTTGATATTTTATGTACAGTATATACTATATGTTTGGTGAAATTTGATATTATAGGTACAGTATATAATATATATTTGTTGAAATTTGATATTTTATGTACAGTATATAATATATATTTGGTGAAATTTTATATTTTATGTACAGTATATAAGATATATTTGGTGTACTTTAATATTTTATGTACAGTATATAGTATATATTTGGTGACATTTGATATTTTATATACAGTATATAATATATATTTGTTAAAATTTGATATTTTATGTACAGTATATAATATATATTTTTTGAAATTTTATATTTTATGTACAGTATATAATATATATTTGGTGTACTTTCATATTTTATGTACAGTATATAGTATATATTTGGTGACATTTGATATTTTATGTACAGTGTATAATATATATTTGATGAAATTTTATATTTTATGTACAGTATATAATATATATTTGGTGTACTTTCATATTTCATGTACAGTATATAGTATATATTTGGTGACATTTGATATTTTATATACAATAAATAAGATATTATTCTTGAAATTTGATATTTTATGTACAGTATATACTATATGTTTGGTGAAATTTGATATTATAGGTACAGTATATAATATATATTTATTGAAATTTGATATTTTATGTACAGTATATAATATATATTTGGTGAAATTTTATATTTTATGTACAGTATATAAGATATATTTGGTGTACTTTCATATTTTATGTACAGTATATAGTATATATTTGGTGACATTTGATATTTTATATTCAGTATATAATATATATTTGTTAAAATTTGATATTTTATGTACAGTATATAATATATATTTTCTGAAATTTTATATTTTATGTACAGTATATAATATATATTTGGTGTACTTTCATATTTTATGTACAGTATATAGTATATATTTGGTGACATTTGATATTTTATGTACAGTGTATAATATATATTTGGTGAAATTTTATATTTTATGTACAGTATATAATATATATTTGGTGTACTTTCATATTTTATGTACAGTATATAGTATATATTTGGTGACATTTGATATTTTATATACAATAAATAAGATATTATTCTTGAAATTTGATATTTTATGTACAGTATATACTATATGTTTGGTGAAATTTGATATTATAGGTACAGTATATAATATATATTTGTTGAAATTTGATATTTTATGTACAGTATATAATATATATTTGGTGAAATTTTATATTTTATGTACAGTATATAAGATATATTTTGTGTACTTTCATATTTTATGTACAGTATATAGCATATATTTGGTGACATTTGATATTTTATGTACAGTGTATAATATATACTTGGTGAAATTTTATATTTTATGTACAGTATATAATATATATTTGGTGTACTTTCATATTTCATGTACAGTATATAGTATATATTTGGTGACATTTGATATTTTATATACAATAAATAAGATATTATTCTTGAAATTTGATATTTTATGTACAGTATATACTATATGTTTGGTGAAATTTGATATTATAGGTACAGTATATAATATATATTTGTTGAAATTTGATATTTTATGTACAGTATATAATATATATTTGGTGAAATTTTATATTTTATGTACAGTATATAAGATATATTTGGTGTACTTTCATATTTTATGTACAGTATATAGTATATATTTGGTGACATTTGATATTTTATATACAGTATATAATATATATTTGTTAAAATTTGATATTTTATGTAAAGTATATAATATATATTTTTTGAAATTTTATATTTTATGTACAGTATATAATATATATTTGGTGTACTTTCATATTTTATGTACAGTATATAGTATATATTTGGTGACATTTGATATTTTATGTACAGTGTATAATATATATTTGGTGAAATTTTATATTTTATGTACAGTATATAATATATATTTGGTGTACTTTCATATTTTATGTACAGTATATAGTATATATTTGGTGACATTTGGTATTTTATATACAATAAATAAGATATTATTCTTGAAATTTGATATTTTATGTACAGTATATACTATATGTTTGGTGAAATTTGATATTATAGGTACAGTATATAATATATATTGTTGAAATTTGATATTTTATGTACAGTATATAATATATATTTGGTGAAATTTTATATTTTATGTACAGTATATAAGATATATTTGGTGTACTTTAATATTTTATGTACAGTATATAGTATATATTTGGTGACATTTGATATTTTATATACAGTATATAATATATATTTGTTAAAATTTGATATTTTATGTACAGTATATAATATATATTTTCTGAAATTTTATATTTTATGTACAGTATATAATATATATTTGGTGTACTTTCATATTTTATGTACAGTATATAGTATATATTTGGTGACATTTGATATTTTATTTACAGTGTATAATATATATTTGATGAAATTTTATATTTTATGTACAGTATATAATATATATTTGGTGTACTTTCATATTTTATGTACAGTATATAGTATATATTTGGTGACATTTGATATTTTATATACAATAAATAAGATATTATTCTTGAAATTTGATATTTTATGTACAGTATATACTATATGTTTGGTGAAATTTGATATTATAGGTACAGTATATAATATATATTTATTGAAATTTGATATTTTATGTACAGTATATAATATATATTTGGTGAAATTTTATATTTTATGTACAGTATATAAGATATATTTGGTGTACTTTCATATTTTATGTACAGTATATAGTATATATTTGGTGACATTTGATATTTTATATTCAGTATATAATATATATTTGTTAAAATTTGATATTTTATGTACAGTATATAATATATATTTTCTGAAATTTTATATTTTATGTACAGTATATAATATATATTTGGTGTACTTTCATATTTTATGTACAGTATATAGTATATATTTGGTGACATTTGATATTTTATGTACAGTGTAAAATATATATTTGGTGAAATTTTATATTTTATGTACAGTATATAATATATATTTGGTGTACTTTCATATTTTATGTACAGTATATAGTATATATTTGGTGACATTTGATATTTTATATACAATAAATAAGATATTATTCTTGAAATTTGATATTTTATGCACAGTATATACTATATGTTTGGTGAAATTTGATATTATAGGTACAGTATATAATATATATTTGTTGAAATTTGATATTTTATGTACAGTATATAATATATATTTGGTGAAATTTTATATTTTATGTACAGTATATAAGATATATTTGGTGTACTTTCATATTTTATGTACAGTATATAGTATATATTTGGTGACATTTGATATTTTATATACAGTATATAATATATATTTGTTAAAATTTGATATTTTATGTACAGTATATAATATATATTTTTTGAAATTTTATATTTTATGTCCAGTATATAAGATATATTTTGTGTACTTTCATATTTTATGTACAGTATATAGCATATATTTGGTGACATTTGATATTTTATGTACAGTGTATAATATATATTTGATGAAATTTTATATTTTATGTACAGTATATAATATATATTTGGTGTACTTTCATATTTCATGTACAGTATATAGTATATATTTGGTGACATTTGGTATTTTATATACAATAAATAAGATATTATTCTTGAAATTTGATATTTTATGTACAGTATATACTATATGTTTGGTGAAATTTGATATTATAGGTACAGTATATAATATATATTTGTTGAAATTTGATATTTTATGTACAGTATATAATATATATTTGGTGAAATTTTATATTTTATGTACAGTATATAAGATATATTTGGTGTACTTTCATATTTTATGTACAGTATATAGTATATATTTGGTGACATTTGATATTTTATATTCAGTATATAATATATATTTGTTAAAATTTGATATTTTATGTACAGTATATAATATATATTTTCTGAAATTTTATATTTTATGTACAGTATATAATATATATTTGGTGTACTTTCATATTTTATGTACAGTATGTAGTATATATTTGGTGACATTTGATATTTTATGTACAGTGTATAATATATATTTGGTGAAATTTTATATTTTATGTACAGTATATAATATATATTTGGTGTACTTTCATATTTTATGTACAGTATATAGTATATATTTGGTGACATTTGATATTTTATGTACATTGTATAATATATATTTGATGAAATTTTATATTTTATGTACAGTATATAATATATATTTGGTGTACTTTCATATTTCATGTACAGTATATAGTATATATTTGGTGACATTTGATATTTTATATACAATAAATAAGATATTATTCTTGAAATTTGATATTTTATGTACAGTATATACTATATGTTTAGTGAAATTTGATATTATAGGTACAGTATATAATATATATTTGTTGAAATTTGATATTTTATGTACAGTATATAATATATATTTGGTGAAATTTTATATTTTATGTACAGTATATAAGATATATTTGGTGTACTTTAATATTTTATGTACAGTATATAGTATATATTTGGTGACATTTGATATTTTATATTCAGTATGCAATATATATTTGTTAAAATTTGATATTTTATGTACAGTATATAATATATATTTTCTGAAATTTTATATTTTATGTACAGTATATAATATATATTTGGTGTACTTTCATATTTTATGTACAGTATATAGTATATATTTGGTGACATTTGATATTTTATGTACAGTGTATAATATATATTTGGTGAAATTTTATATTTTATGTACAGTATATAATATATATTTGGTGTACTTTCATATTTTATGTACAGTATATAGTATATATTTGGTGACATTTGATATTTTATATACAGTATATAATATATATTTGTTAAAATTTGATATTTTATGTAAAGTATATAATATATATTTTTTGAAATTTTATATTTTATGTACAGTATATAATATATATTTGGTGTACTTTCATATTTTATGTACAGTATATAGTATATATTTGTTGACATTTGATATTTTATGTACAGTGTATAATATATATTTGGTGAAATTTTATATTTTATGTACAGTATATAATATATATTTGGTGTACTTTCATATTTTATGTACAGTATATAGTATATATTTGGTGACATTTGGTATTTTATATACAATAAATAAGATATTATTCTTGAAATTTGATATTTTATGTACAGTATATACTATATGTTTGGTGAAATTTGATATTATAGGTACAGTATATAATATATATTTGTTGAAATTTGATATTTTATGTACAGTATATAATATATATTTGGTGAAATTTTATATTTTATGTACAGTATATAAGATATATTTGGTGTACTTTAATATTTTATGTACAGTATATAGTATATATTTGGTGACATTTGATATTTTATATACAGTATATAATATATATTTGTTAAAATTTGATATTTTATGTACAGTATATAATATATATTTTTTGAAATTTTATATTTTATGTACAGTATATAATATATATTTGGTGTACTTTCATATTTTATGTACAGTATATAGTATATATTTGGTGACATTTGATATTTTATGTACAGTGTATAATATATATTTGATGAAATTTTATATTTTATGTACAGTATATAATATATATTTGGTGTACTTTCATATTTCATGTACAGTATATAGTATATATTTGGTGACATTTGATATTTTATATACAATAAATAAGATATTATTCTTGAAATTTGATATTTTATGTACAGTATATACTATATGTTTGGTGAAATTTGATATTATAGGTACAGTATATAATATATATTTATTGAAATTTGATATTTTATGTACAGTATATAATATATATTTGGTGAAATTTTATATTTTATGTACAGTATATAAGATATATTTGGTGTACTTTCATATTTTATGTACAGTATATAGTATATATTTGGTGACATTTGATATTTTATATTCAGTATATAATATATATTTGTTAAAATTTGATATTTTATGTACAGTATATAATATATATTTTCTGAAATTTTATATTTTATGTACAGTATATAATATATATTTGGTGTACTTTCATATTTTATGTACAGTATATAGTATATATTTGGTGACATTTGATATTTTATGTACAGTGTAAAATATATATTTGGTGAAATTTTATATTTTATGTACAGTATATAATATATATTTGGTGTACTTTCATATATTATGTACAGTATATAGTATATATTTGGTGACATTTGATATTTTATATACAATAAATAAGATATTATTCTTGAAATTTGATATTTTATGTACAGTATATACTATATGTTTGGTGAAATTTGATATTATAGGTACAGTATATAATATATATTTGTTGAAATTTGATATTTTATGTACAGTATATAATATATATTTGGTGAAATTTTATATTTTATGTACAGTATATAAGATATATTTTGTGTACTTTCATATTTTATGTACAGTATATAGCATATATTTGGTGACATTTGATATTTTATGTACAGTGTATAATATATACTTGGTGAAATTTTATATTTTATGTACAGTATATAATATATATTTGGTGTACTTTCATATTTCATGTACAGTATATAGTATATATTTGGTGACATTTGATATTTTATACACAATAAATAAGATATTATTCTTGAAATTTGATATTTTATGTACAGTATATACTATATGTTTGGTGAAATTTGATATTATAGGTACAGTATATAATATATATTTGTTGAAATTTGATATTTTATGTACAGTATATAATATATATTTGGTGAAATTTTATATTTTATGTACAGTATATAAGATATATTTGGTGTACTTTCATATTTTATGTACAGTATATAGTATATATTTGGTGACATTTGATATTTTATATACAGTATATAATATATATTTGTTAAAATTTGATATTTTATGTAAAGTATATAATATATATTTTTTGAAATTTTATATTTTATGTACAGTATATAATATATATTTGGTGTACTTTCATATTTTATGTACAGTATATAGTATATATTTGGTGACATTTGATATTTTATGTACAGTGTATAATATATATTTGGTGAAATTTTATATTTTATGTACAGTATATAATATATATTTGGTGTACTTTCATATTTTATGTACAGTATATAGTATATATTTGGTGACATTTGGTATTTTATATACAATAAATAAGATATTATTCTTGAAATTTGATATTTTATGTACAGTATATACTATATGTTTGGTGAAATTTGATATTATAGGTACAGTATATAATATATATTTGTTGAAATTTGATATTTTATGTACAGTATATAATATATATTTGGTGAAATTTTATATTTTATGTACAGTATATAAGATATATTTGGTGTACTTTAATATTTTATGTACAGTATATAGTATATATTTGGTGACATTTGATATTTTATATACAGTATATAATATATATTTGTTAAAATTTGATTTTTTATGTACAGTATATAATATATATTTTTTGAAATTTTATATTTTATGTACAGTATATAATATATATTTGGTGTACTTTCATATTTTATGTACAGTATATAGTATATATTTGGTGACATTTGATATTTTATTTACAGTGTATAATATATATTTGATGAAATTTTATATTTTATGTACAGTATATAATATATATTTGGTGTACTTTCATATTTCATGTACAGTATATAGTATATATTTGGTGACATTTGATATTTTATATACAATAAATAAGATATTATTCTTGAAATTTGATATTTTATGTACAGTATATACTATATGTTTGGTGAAATTTGATATTATAGGTACAGTATATAATATATATTTATTGAAATTTGATATTTTATGTACAGTATATAATATATATTTGGTGAAATTTTATATTTTATGTACAGTATATAAGATATATTTGGTGTACTTTCACATTTTATGTACAGTATATAGTATATATTTGGTGACATTTGATATTTTATATTCAGTATATAATATATATTTGTTAAAATTTAATATTTTATGTACAGTATATAATATATATTTTCTGAAATTTTATATTTTATGTACAGTATATAATATATATTTGGTGTACTTTCATATTTTATGTACAGTATATAGTATATATTTGGTGACATTTGATATTTTATGTACAGTGTATAATATATATTTGGTGAAATTTTATATTTTATGTACAGTATATAATATACATTTGGTGTACTTTCATATTTTATGTACAGTATATAGTATATATTTGGTGACATTTGATATTTTATATACAATAAATAAGATATTATTCTTGAAATTTGATATTTTATGTACAGTATATACTATATGTTTGGTGAAATTTGATATTATAGGTACAGTATATAATATATATTTGTTGAAATTTGATATTTTATGTACAGTATATAATATATATTTGGTGAAATTTTATATTTTATGTACAGTTTATAAGATATATTTGGTGTACTTTCATATTTTATGTACAGTATATAGTATATATTTGGTGACATTTGATATTTTATATACAGTATATAATATATATTTGTTAAAATTTGATATTTTATGTACAGTATATAATATATATTTTTTGAAATTTTATATTTTATGTCCAGTATATAAGATATATTTTGTGTACTTTCATATTTTATGTACAGTATATAGCATATATTTGGTGACATTTGATATTTTATGTACAGTGTATAATATATATTTGATGAAATTTTATATTTTATGTACAGTATATAATATATATTTGGTGTACTTTCATATTTCATGTACAGTATATAGTATATATTTGGTGACATTTGTTATTTTATATACAATAAATAAGATATTATTCTTGAAATTTGATATTTTATGTACAGTATATACTATATGTTTCGTGAAATTTGATATTATAGGTACAGTATATAATATATATTTGTTGAAATTTGATATTTTATGTACAGTATATAATATATATTTGGTGAAATTTTATATTTTATGTACAGTATATAAGATATATTTGGTGTACTTTCATATTTTATGTACAGTATATAGTATATATTTGGTGACATTTGATATTTTATATTCAGTATATAATATATATTTGTTAAAATTTGATATTTTATGTACAGTATATAATATATATTTTCTGAAATTTTATATTTTATGTACAGTATATAATATATATTTGGTGTACTTTCATATTTTATGTACAGTATATAGTATATATTTGGTGACATTTGATATTTTATGTACAGTGTATAATATATATTTGGTGAAATTTTATATTTTATGTACAGTATATAATATATATTTGGTGTACTTTCATATTTTATGTACAGTATATAGTATATATTTGGTGACATTTGATATTTTATATACAATAAATAAGATATTATTCTTGAAATTTGATATTTTATGTACAGTATATACTATATGTTTGGTGAAATTTGATATTATAGGTACAGTATATAATATATATTTGTTGAAATTTGATATTTTATGTACAGTATATAATATATATTTGGTGAAATTTTATATTTTATGTACAGTATATAAGATATATTTGGTGTACTTTCATATTTTATGTACAGTATATTGTATATATTTGGTGACATTTGATATTTTATATACAGTATGTAATATATGTTTGTTAAAATTTGATATTTTATGTACAGTATATAATATATATTTTTTGAAATTTTATATTTTATGTCCAGTATATAAGATATATTTTGTGTACTTTCATATTTGATGTACAGTATATAGCATATATTTGGTGACATTTGATATTTTATGTACAGTGTGTAATATATACTTGGTGAAATTTTATATTTTATGTACAGTATATAATATATATTTGGTGTACTTTCATATTTCATGTACAGTATATAGTATATATTTGGTGACATTTGATATTTTATATACAATAAATAAGATATTATTCTTGAAATTTGATATTTTATGTACAGTATATACTATATGTTTGGTGAAATTTGATATTATAGGTACAGTATATAATATATATTTATTGAAATTTGATATTTTATGTACAGTATATAATATATATTTGGTGAAATTTTATATTTTATGTACAGTATATAAGATATATTTGGTGTACTTTAATATTTTATGTACAGTATATAGTATATATTTGGTGACATTTGATATTTTATATACAGTATATAATATATATTTGTTAAAATTTGATATTTTATGTACAGTATATAATATATATTTTTTGAAATTTTATATTTTATGTACAGTATATAATATATATTTGGTGTACTTTCATATTTTATGTACAGTATATAGTATATATTTGGTGACATTTGATATTTTATTTACAGTGTATAATATATATTTGATGAAATTTTATATTTTATGTACAGTATATAATATATATTTGGTGTACTTTCATATTTCATGTACAGTATATAGTATATATTTGGTGACATTTGATATTTTATATACAATAAATAAGATATTATTCTTGAAATTTGATATTTTATGTACAGTATATACTATATGTTTGGTGAAATTTGATATTATAGGTACAGTATATAATATATATTTATTGAAATTTGATATTTTATGTACAGTATATAATATATATTTGGTGAAATTTTATATTTTATGTACAGTATATAAGATATATTTGGTGTACTTTCACATTTTATGTACAGTATATAGTATATATTTGGTGACATTTGATATTTTATATTCAGTATATAATATATATTTGTTAAAATTTGATATTTTATGTACAGTATATAATATATATTTTCTGAAATTTTATATTTTATGTACAGTATATAATATATATTTGGTGTACTTTCATATTTTATGTACAGTATATAGTATATATTTGGTGACATTTGATATTTTATGTACAGTGTATAATATATATTTGGTGAAATTTTATATTTTATGTACAGTATATAATATACATTTGGTGTACTTTCATATTTTATGTACAGTATATAGTATATATTTGGTGACATTTGATATTTTATATACAATAAATAAGATATTATTCTTGAAATTTGATATTTTATGTACAGTATATACTATATGTTTGGTGAAATTTGATATTATAGGTACAGTATATAATATATATTTGTTGAAATTTGATATTTTATGTACAGTATATAATATATATTTGGTGAAATTTTATATTTTATGTACAGTATATAAGATATATTTGGTGTACTTTCATATTTTATGTACAGTATATAGTATATATTTGGTGACATTTGATATTTTATATACAGTATATAATATATATTTGTTAAAATTTGATATTTTATGTACAGTATATAATATATATTTTTTGAAATTTTATATTTTATGTCCAGTATATAAGATATATTTTGTGTACTTTCATATTTTATGTACAGTATATAGCATATATTTGGTGACATTTGATATTTTATGTACAGTGTATAATATATATTTGATGAAATTTTATATTTTATGTACAGTATATAATATATATTTGGTGTACTTTCATATTTCATGTACAGTATATAGTATATATTTGGTGACATTTGTTATTTTATATACAATAAATAAGATATTATTCTTGAAATTTGATATTTTATGTACAGTATATACTATATGTTTCGTGAAATTTGATATTATAGGTACAGTATATAATATATATTTGTTGAAATTTGATATTTTATGTACAGTATATAATATATATTTGGTGAAATTTTATATTTTATGTACAGTATATAAGATATATTTGGTGTACTTTCATATTTTATGTACAGTATATAGTATATATTTGGTGACATTTGATATTTTATATTCAGTATATAATATATATTTGTTAAAATTTGATATTTTATGTACAGTATATAATATATATTTTCTGAAATTTTATATTTTATGTACAGTATATAATATATATTTGGTGTACTTTCATATTTTATGTACAGTATATAGTATATATTTGGTGACATTTGATATTTTATGTACAGTGTATAATATATATTTGGTGAAATTTTATATTTTATGTACAGTATATAATATATATTTGGTGTACTTTCATATTTTATGTACAGTATATAGTATATATTTGGTGACATTTGATATTTTATATACAATAAATAAGATATTATTCTTGAAATTTGATATTTTATGTACAGTATATACTATATGTTTGGTGAAATTTGATATTATAGGTACAGTATATAATATATATTTGTTGAAATTTGATATTTTATGTACAGTATATAATATATATTTGGTGAAATTTTATATTTTATGTACAGTATATAAGATATATTTGGTGTACTTTCATATTTTATGTACAGTATATTGTATATATTTGGTGACATTTGATATTTTATATACAGTATGTAATATATGTTTGTTAAAATTTGATATTTTATGTACAGTATATAATATATATTTTTTGAAATTTTATATTTTATGTCCAGTATATAAGATATATTTTGTGTACTTTCATATTTGATGTACAGTATATAGCATATATTTGGTGACATTTGATATTTTATGTACAGTGTGTAATATATACTTGGTGAAATTTTATATTTTATGTACAGTATATAATATATATTTGGTGTACTTTCATATTTCATGTACAGTATATAGTATATATTTGGTGACATTTGATATTTTATATACAATAAATAAGATATTATTCTTGAAATTTGATATTTTATGTACAGTATATACTATATGTTTGGTGAAATTTGATATTATAGGTACAGTATATAATATATATTTGTTGAAATTTGATATTTTATGTACAGTATATAATATATATTTGGTGAAATTTTATATTTTATGTACAGTATATAAGATATATTTGGTGAACTTTCATATTTTATGTACAGTATATAGTATATATTTGGTGACATTTGATATTTTATATACAGTATATAATATATATTTGTTAAAATTTGATATTTTATGTAAAGTATATAATATATATTTTTTGAAATTTTATATTTTATGTCCAGTATATAATATATATTTGGTGTACTTTCATATTTTATGTACAGTATATAGTATATATTTGGTGACATTTGATATTTTATGTACAGTGTATAATATATATTTGGTGAAATTTTATATTTTATGTACAGTATATAATATATATTTGGTGTACTTTCATATTTTATGTACAGTATATAGTATATATTTGGTGACATTTGTTATTTTATATACAATAAATAAGATATTATTCTTGAAATTTGATATTTTATGTACAGTATATACTATATGTTTGGTGAAATTTGATATTATAGGTACAGTATATAACATATATTTGTTGAAATTTGATATTTTATGTACAGTATATAATATATATTTGGTGAAATTTTATATTTTATGTACAGTATATAAGATATATTTGGTGTACTTTCATATTTTATGTACAGTATATAGTATATATTTGGTGACATTTGATATTTTATATACAGTATATAATATATATTTGTTAAAATTTGATATTTTATGTACAGTATATAATATATATTTTTTGAAATTTTATATTTTATGTACAGTATATAATATATATTTGGTGTACTTTCATATTTTATGTACAGTATATAGTATATATTTGGTGACATTTGATATTTTATGTACAGTGTATAATATATATTTGATGAAATTTTATATTTTATGTACAGTATATAATATATATTTGGTGTACTTTCATATTTCATGTACAGTATATAGTATATATTTGGTGACATTTGATATTTTATATACAATAAATAAGATATTATTCTTGAAATTTGATATTTTATGTACAGTATATACTATATGTTTGGTGAAATTTGATATTATAGGTACAGTATATAATATATATTTGTTGAAATTTGATATTTTATGTACAGTATATAATATATATTTGGTGAAATTTTATATTTTATGTACAGTATATAAGATATATTTGGTGTACTTTAATATTTTATGTACAGTATATAGTATATATTTGGTGACATTTGATATTTTATATTCAGTATATAATATATATTTGTTAAAATTTGATATTTTATGTACAGTATATAATATATATTTTCTGAAATTTTATATTTTATGTACAGTATATAATATATATTTGGTGTACTTTCATATTTTATGTACAGTATATAGTATATATTTGGTGACATTTGATATTTTATGTACAGTGTATAATATATATTTGGTGAAATTTTATATTTTATGTACAGTATATAATATATATTTGGTGTACTTTCATATTTTATGTACAGTATATAGTATATATTTGGTGACATTTGATATTTTATATACAATAAATAAGATATTATTCTTGAAATTTGATATTTTATGTACAGTATATACTATATGTTTGGTGAAATTTGATATTATAGGTACAGTATATAATATATATTTGTTGAAATTTGATATTTTATGTACAGTATATAATATATATTTGGTGAAATTTTATATTTTATGTACAGTATATAAGATATATTTGGTGTACTTTCATATTTTATGTACAGTATATAGTATATATTTGGTGACATTTGATATTTTATATACAGTATATAATATATATTTGTTAAAATTTGATATTTTATGTACAGTATATAATATATATTTTTTGAAATTTTATATTTTATGTCCAGTATATAAGATATATTTTGTGTACTTTCATATTTTATGTACAGTATATAGCATATATTTGGTGACATTTGATATTTTATGTACAGTGTATAATATATATTTGATGAAATTTTATATTTTATGTACAGTATATAATATATATTTGGTGTACTTTCATATTTCATGTACAGTATATAGTATATATTTGGTGACATTTGTTATTTTATATACAATAAATAAGATATTATTCTTGAAATTTGATATTTTATGTACAGTATATACTATATGTTTGGTGAAATTTGATATTATAGGTACAGTATATAATATATATTTGTTGAAATTTGATATTTTATGTACAGTATATAATATATATTTGGTGAAATTTTATATTTTATGTACAGTATATAAGATATATTTGGTGTACTTTCATATTTTATGTACAGTATATAGTATATATTTGGTGACATTTGATATTTTATATTCAGTATATAATATATATTTGTTAAAATTTGATATTTTATGTACAGTATATAATATATATTTTCTGAAATTTTATATTTTATGTACAGTATATAATATATATTTGGTGTACTTTCATATTTTATGTACAGTATATAGTATATATTTGGTGACATTTGATATTTTATGTACAGTGTATAATATATATTTGGTGAAATTTTATATTTTATGTACAGTATATAATATATATTTGGTGTACTTTCATATTTTATGTACAGTATATAGTATATATTTGGTGACATTTGATATTTTATATACAATAAATAAGATATTATTCTTGAAATTTGATATTTTATGTACAGTATATACTATATGTTTGGTGAAATTTGATATTATAGGTACAGTATATAATATATATTTGTTGAAATTTGATATTTTATGTACAGTATATAATATATATTTGGTGAAATTTTATATTTTATGTACAGTATATAAGATATATTTGGTGTACTTTAATATTTTATGTACAGTATATAGTATATATTTGGTGACATTTGATATTTTATATACAGTATATAATATATATTTGTTAAAATTTGATATTTTATGTACAGTATATAATATACATTTTTTGAAATTTTATATTTTATGTACAGTATATAATATATATTTGGTGTACTTTCATATTTTATGTACAGTATATAGTATATATTTGGTGACATTTGATATTTTATGTACAGTGTATAATATATATTTGATGAAATTTTATATTTTATGTACAGTATATAATATATATTTGGTGTACTTTCATATTTTATGTACAGTATATAGTATATATTTGGTGACATTTGATATTTTATATACAATAAATAAGATATTATTCTTGAAATTTGATATTTTATGTACAGTATATACTATATGTTTGGTGAAATTTGATATTATAGGTACAGTATATAATATATATTTATTGAAATTTGATATTTTATGTACAGTATATAATATATATTTGGTGAAATTTTATATTTTATGTACAGTATATAAGATATATTTGGTGTACTTTCATATTTTATGTACAGTATATAGTATATATTTGGTGACATTTGATATTTTATATTCAGTATATAATATATATTTGTTAAAATTTGATATTTTATGTACAGTATATAATATATATTTTCTGAAATTTTATATTTTATGTACAGTATATAATATATATTTGGTGTACTTTCATATTTTATGTACAGTATATAGTATATATTTGGTGACATTTGATATTTTATGTACAGTGTATAATATATATTTGGTGAAATTTTATATTTTATGTACAGTATATAATATATATTTGGTGTACTTTCATATTTTATGTACAGTATATAGTATATATTTGGTGACATTTGATATTTTATATACAATAAATAAGATATTATTCTTGAAATTTGATATTTTATGTACAGTATATACTATATGTTTGGTGAAATTTGATATTATAGGTACAGTATATAATATATATTTGTTGAAATTTGATATTTTATGTACAGTATATAATATATATTTGGTGAAATTTTATATTTTATGTACAGTATATAAGATATATTTGGTGTACTTTCATATTTTATGTACAGTATATAGTATATATTTGGTGACATTTGATATTTTATATACAGTATATAATATATATTTGTTAAAATTTGATATTTTATGTACAGTATATAGTATATATTTTTTGAAATTTTATATTTTATGTCCAGTATATAAGATATATTTTGTGTACTTTCATATTTTATGTACAGTATATAGCATATATTTGGTGACATTTGATATTTTATGTACAGTGTATAATATATACTTGGTGAAATTTTATATTTTATGTACAGTATATAATATATATTTGGTGTACTTTCATATTTCATGTACAGTATATAGTATATATTTGGTGACATTTGATATTTTATATACAATAAATAAGATATTATTCTTGAAATTTGATATTTTATGTACAGTATATACTATATGTTTGGTGAAATTTGATATTATAGGTACAGTATATAATATATATTTGTTGAAATTTGATATTTTATGTACAGTATATAATATATATTTGGTGAAATTTTATATTTTATGTACAGTATATAAGATATATTTGGTGTACTTTCATATTTTATGTACAGTATATAGTATATATTTGGTGACATTTGATATTTTATATACAGTATATAATATATATTTGTTAAAATTTGATATTTTATGTAAAGTATATAATATATATTTTTTGAAATTTTATATTTTATGTACAGTATATAATATATATTTGGTGTACTTTCATATTTTATGTACAGTATATAGTATATATTTGGTGACATTTGAAATTTTATGTACAGTGTATAATATATATTTGGTGAAATTTTATATTTTATGTACAGTATATAATATATATTTGGTGTACTTTCATATTTTATGTACAGTATATAGTATATATTAGGTGACATTTGATATTTTATATACAATAAATAAGATATTATTCTTGAAATTTGATATTTTATGTACAGTATATACTATATGTTTGGTGAAATTTGATATTATAGGTACAGTATATAATATATATTTGTTGAAATTTGATATTTTATGTACAGTATATAATATATATTTGGTGAAATTTTATATTTTATGTACAGTATATAAGATATATTTGGTGTACTTTAATATTTTATGTACAGTATATAGTATATATCTGGTGACATTTGATATTTTATATACAGTATATAATATATATTTGTTAAAATTTGATATTTTATGTACAGTATATAATATATATTTTTTGAAATTTTATATTTTATGTACAGTATATAATATATATTTGGTGTAATTTCATATTTTATGTACAGTATATAGTATATATTTGGTGACATTTGATATTTTATATACAGTATATAATATATATTTGTTAAAATTTGATATTTTATGTATAGTATATAATATATATTTTTTGAAATTTTATATTTTATGTACAGTATATAAGATATATTTGGTGTACTTTCATATTTTATGTACAGTATATAGTATATATTTGGTGACATTTGATATTTTATGTACAGTGTATAATATATATTTGGTGAAATTTTATATTTTATGTACAGTATATAATATATATTTGGTGTACTTTCATATTTTATGTACAGTATATAGTATATCTTTGGTGACATTTGATATTTTATATACAATAAATAAGATATTATTCTTGAAATTTGATATTTTATGTACAGTATATACTATATGTTTGGTGAAATTTGATATTATAGGTACAGTATATAATATATATTTGTTGAAATTTGATATATTATGTACAGTATATAATATATATTTGGTGAAATTTTATATTTTATGTACAGTATATAAGATATATTTGGTGTACTTTCATATTTTATGTACAGTATATAGTATATATTTGGTGACATTTGATATTTTATATACAGTATATAATATATATTTGTTAAAATTTGATATTTTATGTACAGTATATAATATATATTTTTTGAAATTTTATATTTTATGTACAGTATATAATATATATTTAGTGTACTTTCATATTTTATGTACAGTATATAGTATATATTTGATGACATTTGATATTTTATATACAATAAATAAGATATTATTCTTGAAATTTGATATTTTATGTACAGTATATACTATATGTTTGGTGAAATTTGATATTATAGGTACAGTATATAATATATATTTGTTGAAATTTGATATTTTATGTACTGTATATAATATATATTTGGTGAAATTTTATATTTTATGTACAGTATATAATATATATTTCGTGTACTTTCATATTTTATGTACAGTATATAGCATATATTTTGTGACATTTGATATTTTATGTACAGTGTATAATATATATTTGGTGAAATTTTATATTTTATGTACAGTATATAATATATATTTGGTGTACTTTCATATTTTATGTACAGTATATAGTATATATTTGGTGACATTTGATATTTTATATACAATAAATAAGATATTATTCTTGAAATTTGATATTTTATGTACAGTATATACTATATGTTTGGTGAAATTTGATATTATAGGTACAGTATATAATATATATTTGTTGAAATTTGATATTTTATGTACAGTATATAATATATATTTGGTGAAATTTTATATTTTATGTACAGTATATAAGATATATTTGGTGTACTTTCATATTTTATGTACAGTATATTGTATATATTTGGTGACATTTGATATTTTATATACAGTATATAATATATATTTGTTAAAATTTGATATTTTATGTAAAGTATATAATATATATTTTTTGAAATTTTATATTTTATGTCCAGTATATAATATATATTTGGTGTACTTTCATATTTTATGTACAGTATATAGTATATATTTGGTGACATTTGATATTTTATGTACAGTGTATAATATATATTTGGTGAAATTTTATATTTTATGTACAGTATATAATATATATTTGGTGTACTTTCATATTTTATGTACAGTATATAGTATATATTTGGTGACATTTGTTATTTTATATACAATAAATAAGATATTATTCTTGAAATTTGATATTTTATGTACAGTATATACTATATGTTTGGTGAAATTTGATATTATAGGTACAGTATATAATATATATTTGTTGAAATTTGATATTTTATGTACAGTATATAATATATATTTGGTGAAATTTTATATTTTATGTACAGTATATAAGATATATTTGGTGTACTTTAATATTTTATGTACAGTATATAGTATATATTTGGTGACATTTGATATTTTATATACAGTATATAATATATATTTGTTAAAATTTGATATTTTATGTACAGTATATAATATATATTTTTTGAAATTTTATATTTTATGTCCAGTATATAATATATATTTGGTGTACTTTCATATTTTATGTACAGTATATAGTATATATTTGGTGACATTTGATATTTTATGTACAGTGTATAATATATATTTGATGAAATTTTATATTTTATGTACAGTATATAATATATATTTGGTGTACTTTCATATTTTATGTACAGTATATAGTATATATTTGGTGACATTTGTTATTTTATATACAATAAATAAGATATTATTCTTGAAATTTGATATTTTATGTACAGTATATACTATATGTTTGGTGAAATTTGATATTATAGGTACAGTATATAATATATATTTGTTGAAATTTGATATTTTATGTACAGTATATAATATATATTTGGTGAAATTTTATATTTTATGTACAGTATATAAGATATATTTGGTGTACTTTAATATTTTATGTACAGTATATAGTATATATTTGGTGACATTTGATATTTTATATACAGTATATAATATATATTTGTTAAAATTTGATATTTTATGTACAGTATATAATATATATTTTTTGAAATTTTATATTTTATGTACAGTATATAATATATATTTGGTGTACTTTCATATTTTATGTACAGTATATAGTATATATTTGGTGACATTTGATATTTTATGTACAGTGTATAATATATATTTGATGAAATTTTATATTTTATGTACAGTATATAATATATATTTGGTGTACTTTCATATTTCATGTACAGTATATAGTATATATTTGGTGACATTTGATATTTTATATACAATAAATAAGATATTATTCTTGAAATTTGATATTTTATGTACAGTATATACTATATGTTTGGTGAAATTTGATATTATAGGTACAGTATATAATATATATTTGTTGAAATTTGATATTTTATGTACAGTATATAATATATATTTGGTGAAATTTTATATTTTATGTACAGTATATAAGATATATTTGGTGTACTTTCATATTTTATGTACAGTATATAGTATATATTTGGTGACATTTGATATTTTATATACAGTATATAATATATATTTGTTAAAATTTGATATTTTATGTAAAGTATATAATATATATTTTTTGAAATTTTATATTTTATGTACAGTATATAATATATATTTGGTGTACTTTCATATTTTATGTACAGTATATAGTATATATTTGGTGACATTTGAAATTTTATGTACAGTGTATAATATATATTTGGTGAAATTTTATATTTTATGTACAGTATATAATATATATTTGGTGTACTTTCATATTTTATGTACAGTATATAGTATATATTAGGTGACATTTGATATTTTATATACAATAAATAAGATATTATTCTTGAAATTTGATATTTTATGTACAGTATATACTATATGTTTGGTGAAATTTGATATTATAGGTACAGTATATAATATATATTTGTTGAAATTTGATATTTTATGTACAGTATATAATATATATTTGGTGAAATTTTATATTTTATGTACAGTATATAAGATATATTTGGTGTACTTTAATATTTTATGTACAGTATATAGTATATATCTGGTGACATTTGATATTTTATATACAGTATATAATATATATTTGTTAAAATTTGATATTTTATGTACAGTATATAATATATATTTTTTGAAATTTTATATTTTATGTACAGTATATAATATATATTTGGTGTACTTTCATATTTTATGTACAGTATATAGTATATATTTGGTGACATTTGATATTTTATATACTGTATATAATATATATTTGTTAAAATTTGATATTTTATGTATAGTATATAATATATATTTTTTGAAATTTTATATTTTATGTACAGTATATAAGATATATTTGGTGTACTTTCATATTTTATGTACAGTATATAGTATATATTTGGTGACATTTGATATTTTATGTACAGTGTATAATATATATTTGGTGAAATTTTATATTTTATGTACAGTATATAATATATATTTGGTGTACTTTCATATTTTATGTACAGTATATAGTATATCTTTGGTGACATTTGATATTTTATATACAATAAATAAGATATTATTCTTGAAATTTGATATTTTATGTACAGTATATACTATATGTTTGGTGAAATTTGATATTATAGGTACAGTTTATAATATATATTTGTTGAAATTTGATATTTTATGTACAGTATATAATATATATTTGGTGAAATTTTATATTTTATGTACAGTATATAAGATATATTTGGTGTACTTTCATATTTTATGTACAGTATATAGTATATATTTGGTGACATTTGATATTTTATATACAGTATATAATATATATTTGTTAAAATTTGATATTTTATGTACAGTATATAATATATATTTTTTGAAATTTTATATTTTATGTACAGTATATAATATATATTTGGTGTACTTTCATATTTTATGTACAGTATATAGTATATATTTGATGACATTTGATATTTTATATACAATAAATAAGATATTATTCTTGAAATTTGATATTTTATGTACAGTATATACTATATGTTTGGTGAAATTTGATATTATAGGTACAGTATATAATATATATTTGTTGAAATTTGATATTTTATGTACTGTATATAATATATATTTGGTGAAATTTTATATTTTATGTACAGTATATAAGATATATTTGGTGTACTTTCATATTTTATGTACAGTATATAGTATATATTTGGTGACATTTGATATTTTATATACAGTATATAATATATATTTGTTAAAATTTGATATTTTATGTACAGTATATAATATATATTTTTTGAAATTTTATATTTTATGTCCAGTATATAATATATATTTCGTGTACTTTCATATTTTATGTACAGTATATAGTATATATTTTGTGACATTTGATATTTTATGTACAGTGTATAATATATACTTGGTGAAATTTTGTATTTTATGTACAGTATATAATATATATTTGGTGTACTTTCATATTTTATGTACAGTATATAGTATATATTTGGTGACATTTGATATTTTATATACAATAAATAAGATATTATTCTTGAAATTTGATATTTTTTGTACAGTATATACTATATGTTTGGTGAAATTTGATATTATAGGTACAGTATATAATATATATTTGTCGAAATTTGATATTTTATGTACAGTATATAATATATATTTGGTGAAATTTTATATTTTATGTACAGTATATAAGATATATTTGGTGTACTTTCATATTTTATGTACAGTATAAAGTATATATTTGGTGACATTTGATATTTTATATACAGTATATAATATATATTTGTTAAAATTTTATATTTTATGTACAGTATATAATATATATTTTTTGAAATTTTATATTTTATGTACAGTATATAATATATATATGGTGTACTTTCATACTTTATGTACAGTATATAGTATATATTTGGTGACATTTGATATTTTATGTACAGTGTATAATATATATTTGGTGAAATTTTATATTTTATGTACAGTATATAATATATATTTGGTGTACTTTCATATTTTATGTACAGTATATAGTATATATTTGGTGACATTTGATATTTTATATACAATAAATAAGATATTATTCTTGAAATTTGATATTTTATGTACAGTATATACTATATGTTTGGTGAAATTTGATATTATAGGTACAGTATATAATATATATTTGTTGAAATTTGATATTTTATGTACAGTATATAATATATATTTGGTGTACTTTCATATTTTATGTACAGTATATAAGATATATTTGGTGTACTTTCATATTTTATGTACAGTATATAGTATATATTTGGTGACATTTGATATTTTATATACAGTATATAATATATATTTGGTGTACTTTCATATTTTATGTACAGTATATAGTATATATTTGGTGACATTTGATATTTTATATACAATAAATAAGATATTATTCTTGAAATTTGATATTTTATGTACAGTATATACTATATGTTTGGTGAAATTTGATATTATAGGTACAGTATATAATATATATTTGTTGAAATTTGATATTTTAGGTACAGTATATAATATATATTTGGTGAAATTTTATATTTTATGTACAGTATATAAGATATATTTGGTGTACTTTCATATTTTATGTACAGTATATAGTATATATTTGGTGACATTTGATATTTTATATACAGTATATAATATATATTTGTTAAAATTTGATATTTTATGTGCAGTATATAATATATATTTTTTGAAATTTTATATTTTATGTACAGTATATAAGATATATTTGGTGTACTTTCATATTTTATGTACAGTATATAGTATATATTTGGTGACATTTGATATTTTATGTACAGTGTATAATATATATTTGGTGAAATTTTATATTTTATGTACAGTATATAATATATATTTGGTGTACTTTCATATTTTATGTACAGTATATAGTATATATTTGGTGACATTTGATATTTTATATACAATGAATAAGATATTATTCTTGAAATTTGATATTTTATGTACAGTATATACTATATGGTTGGTGAAATTTGATATTATAGGTACAGTATATAATATATATTTGTTGAAATTTGATATTTTATGTACAGTATATAATATATATTTGGTGAAATTTTATATTTTATGTACAGTATATAAGATATGTTTGGTGTACGTTCATATTTTATGTACAGTATATAGTATATATTTGGTGACATTTGATATTTTATATACAGTATATAATATATATTTGTTAAAATTTGATATTTTATGTACAGTATATAATATATATTTTTTGAAATTTTATATTTTATGTACAGTATATAATATATATTTGGTGTACTTTCATATTTTATGTACAGTATATAGTATATATTTGATGACATTTGATATTTTATATACAATAAATAAGATATTATTCTTGAAATTTGATATTTTATGTACAGTATATACTATATGTTTGGTGAAATTTGATATTATAGGTACAGTATATAATATATATTTGTTGAAATTTGATATTTTATGTACTGTATATAATATATATTTGGTGAAATTTTATATTTTATGTACAGTATATAAGATATATTTGGTGTACTTTCATATTTTATGTACAGTATATAGTATATATTTGGTGACATTTGATATTTTATATACAGTATATAATATATATTTGTTAAAATTTGATATTTTATGTACAGTATATAATATATATTTTTTGAAATTTTATATTTTATGTCCAGTATATAAGATATATTTTGTGTACTTTCATATTTTATGTACAGTATATAGTATATATTTTGTGACATTTGATATTTTATGTACAGTGTATAATATATACTTGGTGAAATTTTATATTTTATGTACAGTATATAATATATATTTGGTGTACTTTCATATTTTATGTACAGTATATAGTATATATTTGGTGACATTTGATATTTTATATACAATGAATAAGATATTATTCTTGAAATTTGAAATTTTTTGTACAGTATATACTATATGTTTGGTGAAATTTGATATTATAGGTACAGTATATAATATATATTTGTTGAAATTTGATATTTTATGTACAGTATATAATATATATTTGGTGAAATTTTATATTTTATGTACAGTATATAAGATATATTTGGTGTACTTTCATATTTTATGTACAGTATAAAGTATATATTTGGTGACATTTGATATTTTATATACAGTATATAATACATATTTGTTAAAATTTTATATTTTATGTACAGTATATAATATATATTTTTTGAAATTTTATATTTTATGTACAGTATATAATATATATTTGGTGTACTTTCATACTTTATGTACAGTATATAGTATATATTTGGTGACATTTGATATTTTATGTACAGTGTATAATATATATTTGGTGAAATTTTATATTTTATGTACAGTATATAATATATATTTGGTGTACTTTCATATTTTATGTACAGTATATAGTATATATTTGGTGACATTTGATATTTTATATACAATAAATAAGATATTATTCTTGAAATTTGATATTTTATGTACAGTATATACTATATGTTTGGTGAAATTTGATATTATAGGTACAGTATATAATATATATTTGTTGAAATTTGATATTTTATGTACAGTATATAATATATATTTGGTGTACTTTCATATTTTATGTACAGTATATAAGATATATTTGGTGTACTTTCATATTTTATGTACAGTATATAGTATATATTTGGTGACATTTGATATTTTATATACAGTATATAATATATATTTGGTGTACTTTCATATTTTATGTACAGTATATAGTATATATTTGGTGACATTTGATATTTTATATACAATAAATAAGATATTATTCTTGAAATTTGATATTTTATGTACAGTATATACTATATGTTTGGTGAAATTTGATATTATAGGTACAGTATATAATATATATTTGTTGAAATTTGATATTTTATGTACAGTATATAATATATATTTGGTGAAATTTTATATTTTATGTACAGTATATAAGATATATTTGGTGTACTTTCATATTTTATGTACAGTATATAGTATATATTTGGTGACATTTGATATTTTATGCACAGTGTATAATATATATTTGGTGAAATTTTATATTTTATGTACAGTATATAATATATATTTGGTGTACTTTCATATTTTATGTACAGTATATAGTATATATTTGGTGACATTTGATATTTTATATACAATGAATAAGATATTATTCTTGAAATTTGATATTTTATGTACAGTATATACTATATGTTTGGTGAAATTTGATATTATAGGTACAGTATATAATATATATTTGTTGAAATTTGATATTTTATGTACAGTATATAATATATATTTGGTGAAATTTTATATTTTATGTACAGTATATAAGATATATTTGGTGTACTTTCATATTTTATGTACAGTGTATAGTATATATTTGGTGACATTTGATATTTTATATACAGTATATAATATATATTTGTTAAAATTTGATATTTTATGTACAGTATATAATATATATTTTTTGAAATTTTATATTTTATGTACAGTATATAATATATATTTGGTGTACTTTCATATTTTATGTACAGTATATAGAATATATTTGGTGACATTTGATATTTTATATACAATAAATAAGATATTATTCTTGAAATTTGATATTTTATGTACAGTATATACTATATGTTTGGTGAAATTTGATATTATAGGTACAGTATATAATATATATTTGTTGAAATTTGATATTTTATGTACAGTATATAATATATATTTGGTGAAATTTTATATTTTATGTACAGTATATAAGATATATTTGGTGTACTTTCATATTTTATGTACAGTATATAGTATATATTTGGTGACATTTGATATTTTATATACAGTAGATAATATATATTTGTTAAAATTTGATATTTTATGTACAGTATATCATATACATTTTTTGAAATTTTATACTTTATGTACAGTATATAATATATATTTGGTGTAATTTCATATTTTATGTACAGTATATAGTATATATTTGGTGACATTTGATATTTTATGTACAGTGTATAATATATATTTGGTGAAATTTTATATTTTATGTACAGTATATAATATATATTTGGTGTACTTTCATATTTTATGTACAGTATATAGTATATATTTGGTGACATTTGATATTTTATATACAATAAATAAGATATTATTCTTGAAATTTGATATTTTATGTACAGTATATACTATATGTTTGGTGAAATTTGATATTATAGGTACAGTATATAATATATATTTGTTGAAATTTGATATTTTATGTACAGTATATAATATATATTTGGTGAAATTTTATATTTTATGTACAGTATATAAGATATATTTGGTGTACTTTCATATTTTATGTACAGTATATAGTATATATTTGGTGACATTTGATATTTTATATACAGTATATAATATATATTTGTTAAAATTTGGTATTTTATGTACAGTAAATAATATATATTTTTTGAAATTTTATATTTTATGTACAGTATATAATATATATATGGTGTACTTTCATATTTTATGTACAGTATATAGTATATATTTGGTGACATTTGATATTTTATGTACAGTGTATAATATATATTTGGTGAAATTTTATATTTTATGTACAGTATATAATATATATTTGGTGTACTTTCATATTTTATGTACAGTATATAGTATATATTTGGTGAAATTTGATATTTTATATACAATAAATAAGATATTACTCTTGAAATTTGATATTTTATGTATAGTATATACTATATGTTTGGTGAAATTTGATATTATAGGTACAGTATATAATATATATTTGTTGAAATTTGATATTTTATGTACAGTATATAATATATATTTGCTGAAATTTTATATTTTATGTACAGTATATAAGATATATTTGGTGTACTTTCATATTTTATGTACAGTATATAGTATATATTTGGTGACATTTGATATTTTATATACAGTATATAATATATATTTGTTAAAATTTGATATTTTATGTACAGTATATAATATATATTTTTTGAAATTTTATATTTTATGTACAGTATATAATATATATTTGGTGTACTTTCATATTTTATGTACAGTATATAGTATATATTTGGTGACATTTGATATTTTATGTACAGTGTATAATATATATTTGGTGAAATTTTGTATTTTATGTACAGTATATAATATATATTTGGTGTACTTTCATATTTTATGTACAGTATATAGTATATATTTGGTGACATTTGATATTTTATATACAATAAATAAGATATTATTCTTGAAATTTGATATTTTATGTACAGTATATACTATATGTTTGGTGAAATTTGTTATTATAGGTACAGTATATAATATATATTTGGTGAAATTTGATATTTTATATACAGTATATAATATATATTTGGTGAAATTTTATATTTTATGTACAGTATATAAGATATATTTGGTGTACTTTCATATTTTATGTACAGTATATAGTATATATTTGGTGACATTTGATATTTTATATACAGTATATAATATATATTTGTTAAAATTTGATATTTTATGTACAGTATATAATATATATTTTTTGAAATTTTATATTTTATGTCCAGTATATAATATATATTTCGTGTACTTTCATATTTTATGTACAGTATATAGTATATATTTTGTGACATTTGATATTTTATGTACAGTGTATAATATATACTTGGTGAAATTTTATATTTTATGTACAGTATATAATATATATTTGGTGTACTTTCATATTTTATGTACAGTATATAGTATATATTTGGTGACATTTGATATTTTATATACAATAAATAAGATATTATTCTTGAAATTTGATATTTTTTGTACAGTATATACTATATGTTTGGTGAAATTTGATATTATAGGTACAGTATATAATATATATTTGTTGAAATTTGATATTTTATGTACAGTATATAATATATATTTGGTGAAATTTTATATTTTATGTACAGTATATAAGATATATTTGGTGTACTTTCATATTTTATGTACAGTATAAAGTATATATTTGGTGACATTTGATATTTTATATACAGTATATAATATATATTTGTTAAAATTTTATATTTTATGTACAGTATATAATATATATTTTTTGAAATTTTATATTTTATGTACAGTATATAATATATATATGGTGTACTTTCATACTTTATGTACAGTATATAGTATATATTTGGTGACATTTGATATTTTATGTACAGTGTATAATATATATTTGGTGAAATTTTATATTTTATGTACAGTATATAATATATATTTGGTGTACTTTCATATTTTATGTACAGTATATAGTATATATTTGGTGACATTTGATATTTTATATACAATAAATAAGATATTATTCTTGAAATTTGATATTTTATGTACAGTATATACTATATGTTTGGTGAAATTTGATATTATAGGTACAGTATATAATATATATTTGTTGAAATTTGATATTTTATTTACAGTATATAATATATATTTGGTGTACTTTCATATTTTATGTACAGTATATAAGATATATTTGGTGTACTTTCATATTTTATGTACAGTATATAGTATATATTTGGTGACATTTGATATTTTATATACAGTATATAATATATATTTGGTGTACTTTCATATTTTATGTACAGTATATAGTATATATTTGGTGACATTTGATATTTTATATACAATAAATAAGATATTATTCTTGAAATTTGATATTTTATGTACAGTATATACTATATGTTTGGTGAAATTTGATATTATAGGTACAGTATATAATATATATTTGTTGAAATTTGATATTTTAGGTACAGTATATAATATATATTTGGTGAAATTTTATATTTTATGTACAGTATATAAGATATATTTGGTGTACTTTCATATTTTATGTACAGTATATAGTATATATTTGGTGACATTTGATATTTTATATACAGTATATAATATATATTTGTTAAAATTTGATATTTTATGTGCAGTATATAATATATATTTTTTGAAATTTTATATTTTATGTACAGTATATAAGATATATTTGGTGTACTTTCATATTTTATGTACAGTATATAGTATATATTTGGTGACATTTGATATTTTATGTACAGTGTATAATATATATTTGGTGAAATTTTATATTTTATGTACAGTATATAATATATATTTGGTGTACTTTCATATTTTATGTACAGTATATAGTATATATTTGGTGACATTTGATATTTTATATACAATGAATAAGATATTATTCTTGAAATTTGATATTTTATGTACAGTATATACTATATGTTTGGTGAAATTTGATATTATAGGTACAGTATATAATATATATTTGTTGAAATTTGATATTTTATGTACAGTATATAATATATATTTGGTGAAATTTTATATTTTATGTACAGTATATAAGATATGTTTGGTGTACGTTCATATTTTATGTACAGTATATAGTATATATTTGGTGACATTTGATATTTTATATACAGTATATAATATATATTTGTTAAAATTTGATATTTTATGTACAGTATATAATATATATTTTTTGAAATTTTATATTTTATGTACAGTATATAATATATATTTGGTGTACTTTCATATTTTATGTACAGTATATAGTATATATTTGATGACATTTGATATTTTATATACAATAAATAAGATATTATTCTTGAAATTTGATATTTTATGTACAGTATATACTATATGTTTGGTGAAATTTGATATTATAGGTACAGTATATAATATATATTTGTTGAAATTTGATATTTTATGTACTGTATATAATATATATTTGGTGAAATTTTATATTTTATGTACAGTATATAAGATATATTTGGTGTACTTTCATATTTTATGTACAGTATATAGTATATATTTGGTGACATTTGATATTTTATATACAGTATATAATATATATTTGTTAAAATTTGATATTTTATGTACAGTATATAATATATATTTTTTGAAATTTTATATTTTATGTCCAGTATATAAGATATATTTTGTGTACTTTCATATTTTATGTACAGTATATAGTATATATTTTGTGACATTTGATATTTTATGTACAGTGTATAATATATACTTGGTGAAATTTTATATTTTATGTACAGTATATAATATATATTTGGTGTACTTTCATATTTTATGTACAGTATATAGTATATATTTGGTGACATTTGATATTTTATATACAATAAATAAGATATTATTCTTGAAATTTGAAATTTTTTGTACAGTATATACTATATGTTTGGTGAAATTTGATATTATAGGTACAGTATATAATATATATTTGTTGAAATTTGATATTTTATGTACAGTATATAATATATATTTGGTGAAATTTTATATTTTATGTACAGTATATAAGATATATTTGGTGTACTTTCATATTTTATGTACAGTATAAAGTATATATTTGGTGACATTTGATATTTTATATACAGTATATAATATATATTTGTTAAAATTTTATATTTTATGTACAGTATATAATATATATTTTTTGAAATTTTATATTTTATGTACAGTATATAATATATATTTGGTGTACTTTCATACTTTATGTACAGTATATAGTATATATTTGGTGACATTTGATATTTTATGTACAGTGTATAATATATATTTGGTGAAATTTTATATTTTATGTACAGTATATAATATATATTTGGTGTACTTTCATATTTTATGTACAGTATATAGTATATATTTGGTGACATTTGATATTTTATATACAATAAATAAGATATTATTCTTGAAATTTGATATTTTATGTACAGTATATACTATATGTTTGGTGAAATTTGATATTATAGGTACAGTATATAATATATATTTGTTGAAATTTGATATTTTATGTACAGTATATAATATATATTTGGTGTACTTTCATATTTTATGTACAGTATATAAGATATATTTGGTGTACTTTCATATTTTATGTACAGTATATAGTATATATTTGGTGACATTTGATATTTTATATACAGTATATAATATATATTTGGTGTACTTTCATATTTTATGTACAGTATATAGTATATATTTGGTGACATTTGATATTTTATATACAATAAATAAGATATTATTCTTGAAATTTGATATTTTATGTACAGTATATACTATATGTTTGGTGAAATTTGATATTATAGGTACAGTATATAATATATATTTGTTGAAATTTGATATTTTATGTACAGTATATAATATATATTTGGTGAAATTTTATATTTTATGTACAGTATATAAGATATATTTGGTGTACTTTCATATTTTATGTACAGTATATAGTATATATTTGGTGACATTTGATATTTTATGTACAGTATATAATATATATTTTTTGAAATTTTATATTTTATGTACAGTATATAATATATATTTGGTGTACTTTCATATTTTATGTACAGTATATAGAATATATTTGGTGACATTTGATATTTTATATACAATAAATAAGATATTATTCTTGAAATTTGATATTTTATGTACAGTATATACTATATGTTTGGTGAAATTTGATATTATAGGTACAGTATATAATATATATTTGTTGAAATTTGATATTTTATGTACAGTATATAATATATATTTGGTGAAATTTTATATTTTATGTACAGTATATAAGATATATTTGGTGTACTTTCATATTTTATGTACAGTATATAGTATATATTTGGTGACATTTGATATTTTATATACAGTAGATAATATATATTTGTTAAAATTTGATATTTTATGTACAGTATATCATATACATTTTTTGAAATTTTATACTTTATGTACAGTATATAATATATATTTGGTGTAATTTCATATTTTATGTACAGTATATAGTATATATTTGGTGACATTTGATATTTTATGTACAGTGTATAATATATATTTGGTGAAATTTTATATTTTATGTACAGTATATAATATATATTTGGTGTACTTTCATATTTTATGTACAGTATATAGTATATATTTGGTGACATTTGATATTTTATATACAATAAATAAGATATTATTCTTGAAATTTGATATTTTATGTACAGTATATACTATATATTTGGTGAAATTTGATATTATAGGTACAGTATATAATATATATTTGTTGAAATTTGATATTTTATGTACAGTATATAATATATATTTGGTGAAATTTTATATTTTATGTACAGTATATAAGATATATTTGGTGTACTTTCATATTTTATGTACAGTATATAGTATATATTTGGTGACATTTGATATTTTATATACAGTATATAATATATATTTGTTAAAATTTGATATTTTATGTACAGTAAATAATATATATTTTTTGAAATTTTATATTTTATGTACAGTATATAATATATATATGGTGTACTTTCATATTTTATGTACAGTATATAGTATATATTTGGTGACATTTGATATTTTATGTACAGTGTATAATATATATTTGGTGAAATTTTATATTTTATGTACAGTATATAATATATATTTGGTGTACTTTCATATTTTATGTACAGTATATAGTATATATTTGGTGACATTTGATATTTTATATACAATAAATAAGATATTACTCTTGAAATTTGATATTTTATGTATAGTATATACTATATGTTTGGTGAAATTTGATATTATAGGTACAGTATATAATATATATTTGTTGAAATTTGATATTTTATGTACAGTATATAATATATATTTGGTGAAATTTTATATTTTATGTACAGTATATAAGATATATTTGGTGTACTTTCATATTTTATGTACAGTATATAGTATATATTTGGTGACATTTGATATTTTATATACAGTATATAATATATATTTGTTAAAATTTGATATTTTATGTACAGTATATAATATATATTTTTTGAAATTTTATATTTTATGTACAGTATATAATATATATTTGGTGTACTTTCATATTTTATGTACGGTATATAGTATATATTTGGTGACATTTGATATTTTATGTACAGTGTATAATATATATTTGGTGAAATTTTGTATTTTATGTACAGTATATAATATATATTTGGTGTACTTTCATATTTTATGTACAGTATATAGTATATATTTGGTGACATTTGATATTTTATATACAATAAATAAGATATTATTCTTGAAATTTGATATTTTATGTACAGTATATACTATATGTTTGGTGAAATTTGTTATTATAGGTACAGTATATAATATATATTTGGTGAAATTTGATATTTTATATACAGTATATAATATATATTTGGTGAAATTTGATATTTTATGTACAGTATATAATATATATTTGGTGTACTTTCATATTTTATGTACAGTATATAGTATATATTTGGTGACATTTGATATTTTATATACAGTATATAATATATATTTGTTAAAATTTGATATTTTATGTACAGTATATAATATATATTTTTTGAAATTTTATATTTTATGTTCAGTATATAATATATATTTGGGGTACTTTCATGTTTTATGTACAGTATATAGTATATATTTGGTGACATTTGATATTTTATGTACAGTATATAATATATATTTGTTGAAATTTGATATTTTATGTACAGTATATAATATATATTTCGTGTACTTTCACAGTTTATTTACAGTATATAGAATATATTTGGTGACATTTGATATCTTATGTACAGTATATAATATATATTTGTTGAAATTTGATATTTTATGTATAGTATATAATATATATTTGGTGAAATTTTATATTTTATATACCGTATATAATATATATTTGGTGTACTTTCATATTTTATGTACAGTATATAGTATATATTTGGTGACATTTGATATTTTATGTACAGTATAAAATATATATTTTTTGAAATTTTATATTTTATGTACAGTATATAATATATATTTGGTGTACTTTCATATTTTGTGTACAGTATATAGTATATATTTGGTGACTTTTGACATTTTATATACAGTATAAAATATATATTTGTTGAAATTTGATATGTTATGTACATTATATAATATATATTTTTTGAAATTTTATATTTTATGTACAGTATATAATATATATTTGGTGTACTTTCATATTTTATGTACAGTATATAGTATATATTTGGTGACATTTGATATTTTATGTACAGTGTATAATATATATTTGGTGAAATTTTATATTTTATGTACAGTATATAATATATATTTGCTGTACTTTCATATTTTATGTACTATATATAGTGAATATTTGGTGACATGTGATATTTTATATACAATAAATAAGATATTATTCTTGTAATTTGATATTTTATGTACAGTATATAATATATATTTGGTGAAATTTTATATTTTATGTACAGTATATAATATATATTTGGTGTACTTTCATATTTTATGTACAGTATATAGTATATATTTGGTGACATTTGATATTTTATATACAATAAATAAGATATGTTTCTTGAAATTTGATATTTTATGTACAGTATATACTATATATTTGGTGAAATTTTATATTTTATGTACAGTATATAAGATATATTTGGTGTACTTTCATATTTTATGTACAGTATATAGTATATATTTGGTGACATTTGATATTTTATATACAGTATATAATATATATTTGTTAAAATTTGATATTTTATGTACAGTATATAATATATATTTTTTGAAATTTTATATTTTATGTACAGTATATAATATATATTTGGTGTACTTTCATATTTTATGTACAGTATATAGTATATATTTGATGACTTTTGATATTTTATATACAATAAATAAGATATTATTCTTGAAATTTGATATTTTATGTACAGTATATACTATATGTTTGGTGAAATTTGATATTATAGGTACAGTATATAATATATATTTGTTGAAATTTGATATTTTATGTACTGTATATAATATATATATGGTGAAATTTTATATTTTATGTACAGTATATAAGATATATTTGGTGTACTTTCATATTTTATGTACAGTATATAGTATATATTTGGTGACATTTGATATTTTATATACAGTAGATAATATATATTTGTTAAAATTTGATATTTTATGTACAGTATATAATATATATTTTTTGAAATTTTATATTTTATGTCCAGTATATAATATATATTTTGTGTACTTTCATATTTTATGTACAGTATATAGTATATATTTGGTGACATTTGATATTTTATGTACAGTGTATAATATATACTTGGTGAAATTTTATATTTTATGTACAGTATATAATATATATTTGGTGTACTTTCATATTTTATGTACAGTATATAGTATATATTTGGTGACATTTGATATTTTATATACAATAAATAAGATATTATTCTTGAAATTTGATATTTTATGTACAGTATATACTATATGTTTGGTGAAATTTGATATTATAGGTACAGTATATAATATATATTTGTTGAAATTTGATATTTTATGTACAGTATATAATATATATTTGGTGAAATTTTATATTTTATGTACAGTATATAAGATATATTTGGTGTAATTTCATATTTTATGTACAGTATATAGTATATATTTGGTGACATTTGATATTTTATATACAGTATATAATATATATTTGTTAAAATTTGATATTTTATGTACAGTATATAATATATATTTTTTGAAATTTTATATTTTATGTACAGTATATAAGATATATTTGGTGTACTTTCATATTTTATGTACAGTATATAGTATATATTTGATGACATTTGATATTTTATATACAATAAATAAGATATTATTCTTGAAATTTGATATTTTATGTACAGTATATACTTTATGTTTGGTGAAATTTGATATTATAGGTACAGTATATAATATATATTTGTTGAAATTTGATATTTTATGTACAGTATATAATATATATTTGGTGAAATTTTATATTTTATGTACAGTATATAAGATATATTTGGTGTACTTTCATATTTTATGTACAGTATATAGTATATATTTGGTGACATTTGATATTTTATATACAGTATATAATATATATTTGTTAAAATTTGATATTTTATGTACAGTATATAATATATATTTTTTGAAATTTTATATTTTATGTCCAGTATATAATATATATTTGGTGAACTTTCATATTTTATGTACAGTATATAGTATATATTTGGTGACATTTGATATTTTATGTACAGTGTATAATATATACTTGGTGAAATTTTATATTTTATGTACAGTATATAATATATATTTGGTGTACTTTCATATTTTATGTACAGTATATAGTATATATTTGGTGACATTTGATATTTTATATACAATAAATAAGATATTCTTGAAATTTGATATTTTATGTACAGTATATACTATATGTTTGGTGAAATTTGATATTATAGGTACAGTATATAATATATATTTGTTGAAATTTGATATTTTATGTACAGTATATAATATATATTTGGTGAAATTTTTTATTTTATGTACAGTATATAAGATATATTTGGTGTACTTTCATATTTTATGTACAGTATATTGTATATATTTGGTGACATTTGATATTTTATATACAGTATATAATATATATTTGTTAAAATTTGATATTTTATGTACAGTATATAATATATATTTTTTGAAATTTTATATTTTATGTACAGTATATAATATATATTTGGTGTACTTTCATATTTTATGTACAGTATATAGTATATATTTGGTGACATTTGATATTTTATGTACAGTGTATAATATATATTTGGTGAAATTTTATATTTTATGTACAGTATATAATATATATTTGGTGTACTTTCATATTTTATGTACAGTATATAGTATATATTTGGTGACATTTGATATTTTATATACAATAAATAGGATATTATTCTTGAAATTTGATATTTTATGTACAGTATATACTATATGTTTGGTGAAATTTGATATTATAGGTACAGTATATAATATATATTTGTTGAAATTTGATATTTTATGTACAGAATATAATATATATTTGGTGAAATTTTATATTTTATGTACAGTATATAAGATATATTTGGTGTACTTTCATATTTTATGTACAGTATATAGTATATATTTGGTGACATTTGATATTTTATATACAGTATATAATATATATTTGTTAAAATTTGATATATTATGTACAGTATATAATATATATTTTTTGAAATTTTATATTTTATGTACAGTATATAATATCTATTTGGTGTACTTTCATATTTTATGTACAGTATATAGTATATATTTGGTGACATTTGATATTTTATATACAATAAATAAGATATTATTCTTGAAATTTGATATTTTATGTACAGTATATACTATATGTTTGGTGAAATTTGATATTATAGGTACAGTATATAATATATATTTGTTGAAATTTGATATTTTATGTACAGTATATAATACATATTTGGTGAAATTTTATATTTTATGTACAGTATATAAGATATATTTGGTGTACTTTCATATTTTATGTACAGTATATAGTATATATTTGGTGACATTTGATATTTTATATACAGTATATAATATATATTTGTTAAAATTTGATATTTTATGTACAGTATATAATATATATTTTTTGAAATTTTATATTTTATATACTGTATATAATATATATTTGGTGTAATTTCATACTTTATGTACAGTATATAGTATATATTTGGTGACATTTGATATTTTATGTACAGTGTATAATATATATTTGGTGAAATTTTATGTTTTATTTACAGTATATAATATATATTTGGTGTACTTTCATATTTTATGTACAGTATATAGTATATATTTGGTGACATTTGATATTTTATATACAATAAATAAGATATTATTCTTGAAATTTGATATTTTATGTACAGTATATACTATATGTTTGGTGAAATTTGATATTATAGGTACAGTATATAATATATATTTGTTGAAATTTGATATTTTATGTACAGAATATAATATATATTTGGTGAAATTTTATATTTTATGTACAGTATATAAGATATATTTGGTGTACTTTCATATTTTATGTACAGTATATAGTATATATTTGGTGACATTTGATATTTTATATACAGTATATAATATATATTTGTTAAAATTTGATATTTTATGTACAGTATATAATATATATTTTTTGAAATTTTATATTTTATGTACAGTATATAATATATATTTGGTGTACTTTCATATTTTATGTACAGTATATAGTATATATTTGATGACATTTGATATTTTATATACAATAAATAAGATATTATTCTTGAAATTTGATATTTTATATACAGTATATACTATATGTTTGGTGAAATTTGATATTATAGGTACAGTATATAATATATATTTGTTGAAATTTGATATTTTATGTACAGTATATAATATATATTTGGTGAAATTTTATATTTTATGTACAGTATATAAGATATATTTGGTGTACTTTCATATTTTATGTACAGTATATAGTATATATTTGGTGACATTTGATATTTTATATACAGTATATAATATATATTTGTTAAAATTTGATATTTTATGTACAGTATATAATATATATTTTTTGAAATTTTATATTTTATGTACAGTATATAATATATATTTGGTGTACTTTCATATTTTATGTACAGTATATAGTATATATTTGGTGACATTTGATATTTTATATACAATAAATAAGATATTATTCTTGAAATTTGATATTTTATGTATAGTATATACTATATGTTTGGTGAAATTTGATATTATAGGTACAGTATATAATATATATTTGTTGAAATTTGATATTTTATGTACAGTATATAATATATATTTGGTGAAATTTTATATTTTATGTACAGTATATAAGATATATTTGGTGTACTTTCATATTTTATGTACAGTATAAAGTATATATTTGGTGACATTTGATATTTTATATAGAGTATATAATATATATTTGTTAAAATTTTATATTTTATGTACAGTATATAGTATATATTTTTTGAAATTTTATCTTTTATGTACAGTATATAATATATATTTGGTGTACTTTCATACTTTATGTACAGTATATAGTATATATTTGGTGACATTTGATATTTTATGTACAGTGTATAATATATATTTGATGAAATTTTATATTTTATGTACAGTATATAATATATATTTGGTGTACTTTCATATTTTATGTACAGTATATAGTATATATTTGGTGACATTTGATATTTTATGTACAGTGTATAATATATATTTGATGAAATTTTATATTTTATGTACAGTATATAATATATATTTGGTGTACTTTCATATTTCATGTACAGTATATAGTATATATTTGGTGACATTTGATATTTTATATACAATAAATAAGATATTATTCTTGAAATTTGATATTTTATGTACAGTATATACTATATGTTTGGTGAAATTTGATATTATAGGTACAGTATATAATATATATTTATTGAAATTTGATATTTTATGTACAGTATATAATATATATTTGGTGAAATTTTATATTTTATGTACAGTATATAAGATATATTTGGTGTACTTTCATATTTTATGTACAGTATATAGTATATATTTGGTGACATTTGATATTTTATATTCAGTATATAATATATATTTGTTAAAATTTGATATTTTATGTACAGTATATAATATATATTTTCTGAAATTTTATATTTTATGTACAGTATATAATATATATTTGGTGTACTTTCATATTTTATGTACAGTATATAGTATATATTTGGTGACATTTGATATTTTATGTACAGTGTATAATATATATTTGGTGAAATTTTATATTTTATGTACAGTATATAATATATATTTGGTGTACTTTCATATTTTATGTACAGTATATAGTATATATTTGGTGACATTTGATATTTTATATACAATAAATAAGATATTATTCTTGAAATTTGATATTTTATGTACAGTATATACTATATGTTTGGTGAAATTTGATATTATAGGTACAGTATATAATATATATTTGTTGAAATTTGATATTTTATGTACAGTATATAATATATATTTGGTGAAATTTTATATTTTATGTACAGTATATAAGATATATTTGGTGTACTTTCATATTTTATGTACAGTATATTGTATATATTTGGTGACATTTGATATTTTATATACAGTATATAATATATATTTGTTAAAATTTGATATTTTATGTACAGTATATAATATATATTTTTTGAAATTTTATATTTTATGTCCAGTATATAAGATATATTTTGTGTACTTTCATATTTTATGTACAGTATATAGCATATATTTGGTGACATTTGATATTTTATGTACAGTGTATAATATATACTTGGTGAAATTTTATATTTTATGTACAGTATATAATATATATTTGGTGTACTTTCATATTTCATGTACAGTATATAGTATATATTTGGTGACATTTGATATTTTATATACAATAAATAAGATATTATTCATGAAATTTGATGTTTTATGTAGAGTATATACTATATGTTTGGTGAAATTTGATATTATAGGTACAGTATATAATATATATTTGTTGAAATTTGATATTTTATGTACAGTATATAATATATATTTGGTGAAATTTTATATTTTATGTACAGTATATAAGATATATTTGGTGTACTTTCATATTTTATGTACAGTATATAGTATATATTTGGTGACATTTGATATTTTATATACAGTATATAATATATATTTGTTAAAATTTGATATTTTATGTAAAGTATATAATATATATTTTTTGAAATTTTATATTTTATGTACAGTATATAATATATATTTGGTGTACTTTCATATTTTATGTACAGTATATAGTATATATTTGGTGACATTTGATATTTTATGTACAGTGTATAATATATATTTGGTGAAATTTTATATTTTATGTACAGTATATAATATATATTTGGTGTACTTTCATATTTTATGTACAGTATATAGTATATATTTGGTGACATTTGGTATTTTATATACAATAAATAAGATATTATTCTTGAAATTTGATATTTTATGTACAGTATATACTATATGTTTGGTGAAATTTGATATTATAGGTACAGTATATAATATATATTTGTTGAAATTTGATATTTTATGTACAGTATATAATATATATTTGGTGAAATTTTATATTTTATGTACAGTATATAAGATATATTTGGTGTACTTTAATATTTTATGTACAGTATATAGTATATATTTGGTGACATTTGATATTTTATATACAGTATATAATATATATTTGTTAAAATTTGATATTTTATGTACAGTATATAATATATATTTTTTGAAATTTTATATTTTATGTACAGTATATAATATATATTTGGTGTACTTTCATATTTTATGTACAGTATATAGTATATATTTGCTGACATTTGATATTTTATTTACAGTGTATAATATATATTTGATGAAATTTTATATTTTATGTACAGTATATAATATATATTTGGTGTACTTTCATATTTTATGTACAGTATATAGTATATATTTGGTGACATTTGATATTTTATATACAATAAATAAGATATTATTCTTGAAATTTGATATTTTATGTACAGTATATACTATATGTTTGGTGAAATTTGATATTATAGGTACAGTATATAATATATATTTATTGAAATTTGATATTTTATGTACAGTATATAATATATATTTGGTGAAATTTTATATTTTATGTACAGTATATAAGATATATTTGCTGTACTTTCATATTTTATGTACAGTATATAGTATATATTTGGTGACATTTGATATTTTATATTCAGTATATAATATATATTTGTTAAAATTTGATATTTTATGTACAGTATATAATATATATTTTCTGAAATTTTATATTTTATGTACAGTATATAATATATATTTGGTGTACTTTCATATTTTATGTACAGTATATAGTATATATTTGGTGACATTTGATATTTTATGTACAGTGTATAATATATATTTGGTGAAATTTTATATTTTATGTACAGTATATAATATATATTTGGTGTACTTTCATATTTTATGTACAGTATATAGTATATATTTGGTGACATTTGATATTTTATATACAATAAATAAGATATTATTCTTGAAATTTGATATTTTATGTACAGTATATACTATATGTTTGGTGAAATTTGATATTATAGGTACAGTATATAATATATATTTGTTGAAATTTGATATTTTATGTACAGTATATAATATATATTTGGTGAAATTTTATATTTTATGTACAGTATATAAGATATATTTGGTGTACTTTCATATTTTATGTACAGTATATAGTATATATTTGGTGACATTTGATATTTTATATACAGTATATAATATATATTTGTTAAAATTTGATATTTTATGTACAGTATATAATATATATTTTTTGAAATTTTATATTTTATGTCCAGTATATAAGATATATTTTGTGTACTTTCATATTTTATGTACAGTATATAGCATATATTTGGTGACATTTGATATTTTATGTACAGTGTATAATATGTATTTGATGAAATTTTATATTTTATGTACAGTATATAATATATATTTGGTGTACTTTCATATTTCATGTACAGTATATAGTATATATTTGGTGACATTTGTTATTTTATATACAATAAATAAGATATTATTCTTGAAATTTGATATTTTATGTACAGTATATACTATATGTTTGGTGAAATTTGATATTATAGGTACAGTATATAATATATATTTGTTGAAATTTGATATTTTATGTACAGTATATAATATATATTTGGTGAAATTTTATATTTTATGTACAGTATATAAGATATATTTGGTGTACTTTCATATTTTATGTACAGTATATAGTATATATTTGGTGACATTTGATATTTTATATTCAGTATATAATATATATTTGTTAAAATTTGATATTTTATGTACAGTATATAATATATATTTTCTGAAATTTTATATTTTATGTACAGTATATAATATATATTTGGTGTACTTTCATATTTTATGTACAGTATATAGTATATATTTGGTGACATTTGATATTTTATGTACAGTGTATAATATATATTTGGTGAAATTTTATATTTTATGTACAGTATATAATATATATTTGGTGTACTTTCATATTTTATGTACAGTATATAGTATATATTTGGTGACATTTGATATTTTATGTACAGTGTATAATATATATTTGATGAAATTTTATATTTTATGTACAGTATATAATATATATTTGGTGTACTTTCATATTTCATGTACAGTATATAGTATATATTTGGTGACATTTGATATTTTATATACAATAAATAAGATATTATTCTTGAAATTTGATATTTTATGTACAGTATATACTATATGTTTGGTGAAATTTGATATTATAGGTACAGTATATAATATATATTTGTTGAAATTTGATATTTTATGTACAGTATATAATATATATTTGGTGAAATTTTATATTTTATGTACAGTATATAAGATATATTTGGTGTACTTTAATATTTTATGTACAGTATATAGTATATATTTGGTGACATTTGATATTTTATATTCAGTATATAATATATATTTGTTAAAATTTGATATTTTATGTACAGTATATAATATATATTTTCTGAAATTTTATATTTTATGTACAGTATATAATATATATTTGGTGTACTTTCATATTTTATGTACAGTATATAGTATATATTTGGTGACATTTGATATTTTATGTACAGTGTATAATATATATTTTTTGAAATTTTATATTTTATGTACAGTATATAATATATATTTGGTGTACTTTCATATTTTATGTACAGTATATAGTATATATTTGGTGACATTTGATATTTTATATACAATAAATAAGATATTATTCTTGAAATTTGATATTTTATGTACAGTATATACTATATGTTTGGTGAAATTTGATATTATAGGTACAGTATATAATATATATTTGTTGAAATTTGATATTTTATGTACAGTATATAATATATATTTGGTGAAATTTTATATTTTATGTACAGTATATAAGATATATTTGGTGTACTTTCATATTTTATGTACAGTATATTGTATATATTTGGTGACATTTGATATTTTATATACAGTATATAATATATATTTGTTAAAATTTGATATTTTATGTACAGTATATAATATATATTTTTTGAAATTTTATATTTTATGTACAGTATATAATATATATTTGGTGTACTTTCATATTTTATGTACAGTATATAGCATATATTTGGTGACATTTGATATTTTATGTACAGTGTATAATATATATTTGATGAAATTTTATATTTTATGTACAGTATATAATATATATTTGGTGTACTTTCATATTTCATGTACAGTATATAGTATATATTTGGTGACATTTGATATTTTATATACAATAAATAAGATATTATTCTTGAAATTTGATATTTTATGTACAGTATATACTATATGTTTGGTGAAATTTGATATTATAGGTACAGTATATAATATATATTTATTGAAATTTGATATTTTATGTACAGTATATAATATATATTTGGTGAAATTTTATATTTTATGTACAGTATATAAGATATATTTGGTGTACTTTCATATTTTATGTACAGTATATAGTATATATTTGGTGACATTTGATATTTTATATTCAGTATATAATATATATTTGTTAAAATTTGATATTTTATGTACAGTATATAATATATATTTTCTGAAATTTTATATTTTATGTACAGTATATAATATATATTTGGTGTACTTTCATATTTTATGTACAGTATATAGTATATATTTGGTGACATTTGATATTTTATGTACAGTGTATAATATATATTTGGTGAAATTTTATATTTTATGTACAGTATATAATATATATTTGGTGTACTTTCATATTTCATGTACAGTATATAGTATATATTTGGTGACATTTGATATTTTATATACAATAAATAAGATATTATTCTTGAAATTTGATATTTTATGTACAGTATATACTATATGTTTGGTGAAATTTGATATTATAGGTACAGTATATAATATATATTTGTAGAAATTTGATATTTTATGTACAGTATATAATATATATTTGGTGAAATTTTATATTTTATGTACAGTATATAAGATATATTTGGTGTACTTTCATATTTTATGTACAGTATATAGTATATATTTGGTGACATTTGATATTTTATATACAGTATATAATATATATTTGTTAAAATTTGATATTTTATGTAAAGTATATAATATATATTTTTTGAAATTTTATATTTTATGTACAGTATATAATATATATTTGGTGTACTTTCATATTTTATGTACAGTATATAGCATATATTTGGTGACATTTGATATTTTATGTACAGTGTATAATATATATTTGGTGAAATTTTATATTTTATGTACAGTATATAATATATATTTGGTGTACTTTCATATTTTATGTACAGTATATAGTATATATTTGGTGACATTTGATATTTTATATACAATAAATAAGATATTATTCTTGAAATTTGATATTTTATGTACAGTATATACTATATGTTTGGTGAAATTTGATATTATAGGTACAGTATATAATATATATTTGTTGAAATTTGATATTTTATGTACAGTATATAATATATATTTGGTGAAATTTTATATTTTATGTACAGTATATAAGATATATTTGGTGTAATTTCATATTTTATGTACAGTATATAGTATATATTTGGTGACATTTGATATTTTATATACAGTATATAATATATATTTGTTAAAATTTGATATTTTATGTACAGTATATAATATATATTTTTTGAAATTTTATATTTTATGTACAGTATATAAGATATATTTGGTGTACTTTCATATTTTATGTACAGTATATAGTATATATTTGGTGACATTTGATATTTTATGTACAGTGTATAATATATATTTGGTGAAATTTTATATTTTATGTACAGTATATAATATATATTTGGTGTACTTTCATATTTTATGTACAGTATATAGTATATATTTGGTGACATTTGATATTTTATATACAATAAATAAGATATTATTCTTGAAATTTGATATTTTATGTACAGTATATACTATATGTTTGGTGAAATTTGATATTATAGGTACAGTATATAATATATATTTGTTGAAATTTGATATTTTATGTACAGTATATAATATATATTTGGTGAAATTTTATATTTTATGTACAGTATATAAGATATATTTGGTGTACTTTCATATTTTATGTACAGTATATAGTATATATTTGGTGACATTTGATATTTTATATACAGTATATAATATATATTTGTTAAAATTTGATATTTTATGTACAGTATATAATATATATTTTTTGAAATTTTATATTTTATGTACAGTATATAATATATATTTGGTGTACTTTCATATTTTATGTACAGTATATAGTATATATTTGGTGACATTTGATATTTTATGTACAGTGTATAATATATATTTGATGAAATTTTATATTTTATGTACAGTATATAATATATATTTGGTGTACTTTCATATTTCATGTACAGTATATAGTATATATTTGGTGACATTTGATATTTTATATACAATAAATAAGATATTATTCTTGAAATTTGATATTTTATGTACAGTATATACTATATGTTTGGTGAAATTTGATATTATAGGTACAGTATATAATATATATTTATTGAAATTTGATATTTTATGTACAGTATATAATATATATTTGGTGAAATTTTATATTTTATGTACAGTATATAAGATATATTTGGTGTACTTTCATATTTTATGTACAGTATATAGTATATATTTGGTGACATTTGATATTTTATATTCAGTATATAATATATATTTGTTAAAATTTGATATTTTATGTACAGTATATAATATATATTTTCTGAAATTTTATATTTTATGTACAGTATATAATATATATTTGGTGTACTTTCATATTTTATGTACAGTATATAGTATATATTTGGTGACATTTGATATTTTATGTACAGTGTATAATATATATTTGGTGAAATTTTATATTTTATGTACAGTATATAATATATATTTGGTGTACTTTCATATTTTATGTACAGTATATAGTATATATTTGGTGACATTTGATATTTTATATACAATAAATAAGATATTATTCTTGAAATTTGATATTTTATGTACAGTATATACTATATGTTTGGTGAAATTTGATATTATAGGTACAGTATATAATATATATTTGTTGAAATTTGATATTTTATGTACAGTATATAATATATATTTGGTGAAATTTTATATTTTATGTACAGTATATAAGATATATTTGGTGTACTTTCATATTTTATGTACAGTATATTGTATATATTTGGTGACATTTGATATTTTATATACAGTATATAATATATATTTGTTAAAATTTGATATTTTATGTACAGTATATAATATATATTTTTTGAAATTTTATATTTTATGTCCAGTACATAAGATATATTTTGTGTACTTTCATATTTTATGTACAGTATATAGCATATATTTGGTGACATTTGATATTTTATGTACAGTGTATAATATATACTTGGTGAAATTTTATATTTTATGTACAGTATATAATATATATTTGGTGTACTTTCATATTTCATGTACAGTATATAGTATATATTTGGTGACATTTGATATTTTATATACAATAAATAAGATATTATTCTTGAAATTTGATATTTTATGTACAGTATATACTATATGTTTGGTGAAATTTGATATTATAGGTACAGTATATAATATATATTTGTTGAAATTTGATATTTTATGTACAGTATATAATATATATTTGGTGAAATTTTATATTTTATGTACAGTATATAAGATATATTTGGTGTACTTTCATATTTTATGTACAGTATATAGTATATATTTGGTGACATTTGATATTTTATATTCAGTATATAATATATATTTGTTAAAATTTGATATTTTATGTACAGTATATAATATATATTTTCTGAAATTTTATATTTTATGTACAGTATATAATATATATTTGGTGTACTTTCATATTTTATGTACAGTATATAGTATATATTTGGTGACATTTGATATTTTATGTACAGTGTATAATATATATTTGGTGAAATTTTATATTTTATGTACAGTATATAATATATATTTGGTGTACTTTCATATTTTATGTACAGTATATAGTATATATTTGGTGACATTTCATATTTTATATACAATAAATAAGATATTATTCTTGAAATTTGATATTTTATGTACAGTATATACTATATGTTTGGTGAAATTTGATATTATAGGTACAGTATATAATATATATTTGTTGAAATTTGATATTTTATGTACAGTATATAATATATATTTGGTGAAATTTTATATTTTATGTACAGTATATAAGATATATTTGGTGTACTTTCATATTTTATGTACAGTATATTGTATATATTTGGTGACATTTGATATTTTATATACAGTATATAATATATATTTGTTAAAATTTGATATTTTATGTACAGTATATAATATATATTTTTTGAAATTTTATATTTTATGTCCAGTACATAAGATATATTTTGTGTACTTTCATATTTTATGTACAGTATATAGCATATATTTGGTGACATTTGATATTTTATGTACAGTGTATAATATATACTTGGTGAAATTTTATATTTTATGTACAGTATATAATATATATTTGGTGTACTTTCATATTTCATGTACAGTATATAGTATATATTTGGTGACATTTGATATTTTATATACAATAAATAAGATATTATTCTTGAAATTTGATATTTTATGTACAGTATATACTATATGTTTGGTGAAATTTGATATTATAGGTACAGTATATAATATATATTTGTTGAAATTTGATATTTTATGTACAGTATATAATATATATTTGGTGAAATTTTATATTTTATGTACAGTATATAAGATATATTTGGTGTACTTTCATATTTTATGTACAGTATATAGTATATATTTGGTGACATTTGATATTTTATATTCAGTATATAATATATATTTGTTAAAATTTGATATTTTATGTACAGTATATAATATATATTTTCTGAAATTTTATATTTTATGTACAGTATATAATATATATTTGGTGTACTTTCATATTTTATGTACAGTATATAGTATATATTTGGTGACATTTGATATTTTATGTACAGTGTATAATATATATTTGGTGAAATTTTATATTTTATGTACAGTATATAATATATATTTGGTGTACTTTCATATTTTATGTACAGTATATAGTATATATTTGGTGACATTTGATATTTTATATACAATAAATAAGATATTATTCTTGAAATTTGATATTTTATGTACAGTATATACTATATGTTTGGTGAAATTTGATATTATAGGTACAGTATATAATATATATTTGTTGAAATTTGATATTTTATGTACAGTATATAATATATATTTGGTGAAATTTTATATTTTATGTACAGTATATAAGATATATTTGGTGTACTTTCATATTTTATGTACAGTATATTGTATATATTTGGTGACATTTGATATTTTATATACAGTATATAATATATATTTGTTAAAATTTGATATTTTATGTACAGTATATAATATATATTTTTTGAAATTTTATATTTTATGTCCAGTACATAAGATATATTTTGTGTACTTTCATATTTTATTTACAGTATATAGCATATAGTTGGTGACATTTGATATTTTATGTACAGTGTATAATATATACTTGGTGAAATTTTATATTTTATGTACAGTATATAATATATATTTGGTGTACTTTCATATTTCATGTACAGTATATAGTATATATTTGGTGACATTTGATATTTTATATACAATAAATAAGATATTATTCTTGAAATTTGATATTTTATGTACAGTATATACAATATGTTTGGTGAAATTTGATATTATAGGTACAGTATATAATATATATTTGTTGAAATTTGATATTTTATGTACAGTATATAATATATATTTGGTGAAATTTTATATTTTATGTACAGTATATAAGATATATTTGGTGTACTTTCATATTTTATGTACAGTATATAGTATATATTTGGTGACATTTGATATTTTATATACAGTATATAATATATATTTGTTAAAATTTGATATTTTATGTACAGTATAAATATATATTTTTTGAAATTTTATATTTTATGTACAGTATATAATATATATTTGGTGTACTTTCATATTTTATGTACAGTATATAGTATATATTTGGTGACATTTGATATTTTATGTACAGTGTATAATATATATTTGGTGAAATTTTATATTTTATGTACAGTATATAATATATATTTGGTGTACTTTCATATTTTATGTACAGTATATAGTATATATTTGGTGACATTTGGTATTTTATATACAATAAATAAGATATTATTCTTGAAATTTGATATTTTATGTACAGTATATACTATATGTTTGGTGAAATTTGATATTATAGGTACAGTATATAATATATATTTGTTGAAATTTGATATTTTATGTACTGTATATAATATATATTTGGTGAAATTTTATATTTTATGTACAGTATATAAGATATATTTGGTGTACTTTAATATTTTATGTACAGTATATAGTATATATTTGGTGACATTTGATATTTTATATACAGTATATAATATATATTTGTTAAAATTTGATATATTATGTACAGTATATAATATATATTTGTTGAAATTTGATATTTTATGTACAGTATATAATATATATTTGGTGAAATTTTATATTTTATGTACAGTATATAAGATATATTTGGTGTACTTTCATATTTTATGTACAGTATATTGTATATATTTGGTGACATTTGATATTTTATATACAGTATATAATATATATTTGTTAAAATTTGATATTTTATGTACAGTATATAATATATATTTTTTGAAATTTTATATTTTATGTCCAGTACATAAGATATATTTTGTGTACTTTCATATTTTATGTACAGTATATAGCATATATTTGGTGACATTTGATATTTTATGTACAGTGTATAATATATACTTGGTGAAATTTTATATTTTATGTACAGTATATAATATATATTTGGTGTACTTTCATATTTCATGTACAGTATATAGTATATATTTGGTGACATTTGATATTTTATATACAATAAATAAGATATTATTCTTGAAATTTGATATTTTATGTACAGTATATACTATATGTTTGGTGAAATTTGATATTATAGGTACAGTATATAATATATATTTGTTGAAATTTGATATTTTATGTACAGTATATAATATATATTTGGTGAAATTTTATATTTTATGTACAGTATATAAGATATATTTGGTGTACTTTCATATTTTATGTACAGTATATAGTATATATTTGGTGACATTTGATATTTTATATACAGTATATAATATATATTTGTTAAAATTTGATATTTTATGTACAGTATATAATATATATTTTTTGAAATTTTATATTTTATGTACAGTATATAATATATATTTGGTGTACTTTCATATTTTATGTACAGTATATAGTATATATTTGGTGACATTTGATATTTTATGTACAGTGTATAATATATATTTGGTGAAATTTTATATTTTATGTACAGTATATAATATATATTTGGTGTACTTTCATATTTTATGTACAGTATATAGTATATATTTGGTGACATTTGGTATTTTATATACAATAAATAAGATATTATTCTTGAAATTTGATATTTTATGTACAGTATATACTATATGTTTGGTGAAATTTGATATTATAGGTACAGTATATAATATATATTTGTTGAAATTTGATATTTTATGTACAGTATATAATATATATTTGGTGAAATTTTATATTTTATGTACAGTATATAAGATATATTTGGTGTACTTTAATATTTTATGTACAGTATATAGTATATATTTGGTGACATTTGATATTTTATATACAGTATATAATATATATTTGTTAAAATTTGATATATTATGTACAGTATATAATATATATTTTTTGAAATTTTATATTTTATGTACAGTATATAATATATATTTGTTGTACTTTCATATTTTATGTACAGTATATAGTATATATTTGGTGACATTTGATATTTTATGTACAGTGTATAATATATATTTGATGAAATTTTATATTTTATGTACAGTATATAATATATATTTGGTGTACTTTCATATTTCATGTACAGTATATAGTATATATTTGGTGACATTTGATATTTTATATACAATAAATAAGATATTATTCTTGAAATTTGATATTTTATGTACAGTATATACTATATGTTTGGTGAAATTTGATATTATAGGTACAGTATATAATATATATTTATTGAAATTTGATATTTTATGTACAGTATATAATATATATTTGGTGAAATTTTATATTTTATGTACAGTATATAAGATATATTTGGTGTACTTTCATATTTTATGTACAGTATATAGTATATATTTGGTGACATTTGATATTTTATATTCAGTATATAATATATATTTGTTAAAATTTGATATTTTATGTACAGTATATAATATATATTTTCTGAAATTTTATATTTTATGTACAGTATATAATATATATTTGGTGTAATTTCATATTTTATGTACAGTATATAGTATATATTTGGTGACATTTGATATTTTATGTACAGTGTATAATATATATTTGGTGAAATTTTATATTTTATGTACAGTATATAATATATATTTGGTGTACTTTCATATTTTATGTACAGTATATAGTATATATTTGGTGACATTTGATATTTTATATACAATAAATAAGATATTATTCTTGAAATTTGATATTTTATGTACAGTATATACTATATGTTTGGTGAAATTTGATATTATAGGTACAGTATATAATATATATTTGTTGAAATTTGATATTTTATGTACAGTATATAATATATATTTGGTGAAATTTTATATTTTATGTACAGTATATAAGATATATTTGGTGTACTTTCATATTTTATGTACAGTATATAGTATATATTTGGTGACATTTGATATTTTATATACAGTATATAATATATATTTGTTGAAATTTGATATTTTATGTACAGTATATAATATATATTTGGTGAAATTTTATATTTTATGTACAGTATATAAGATATATTTGGTGTACTTTCATATTTTATGTACAGTATATTGTATATATTTGGTGACATTTGATATTTTATATACAGTATATAATATATATTTGTTAAAATTTGATATTTTATGTACAGTATATAATATATATTTTTTGAAATTTTATATTTTATGTCCAGTACATAAGATATATTTTGTGTACTTTCATATTTTATGTACAGTATATAGTATATATTTGGTGACATTTGGTATTTTATATACAATAAATAAGATATTATTCTTGAAATTTGATATTTTATGTACAGTATATACTATATGTTTGGTGAAATTTGATATTATAGGTACAGTATATAATATATATTTGTTGAAATTTGATATTTTATGTACAGTATATAATATATATTTGGTGAAATTTTATATTTTATGTACAGTATATAAGATATATTTGGTGTACTTTAATATTTTATGTACAGTATATAGTATATATTTGGTGACATTTGATATTTTATATACAGTATATAATATATATTTGTTAAAATTTGATATATTATGTACAGTATATAATATATATTTTTTGAAATTTTATATTTTATGTACAGTATATAATATATATTTGGTGTACTTTCATATTTTATGTACAGTATATAGTATATATTTGGTGACATTTGATATTTTATGTACAGTGTATAATATATATTTGATGAAATTTTATATTTTATGTACAGTATATAATATATATTTGGTGTACTTTCATATTTCATGTACAGTATATAGTATATATTTGGTGACATTTGATATTTTATATACAATAAATAAGATATTATTCTTGAAATTTGATATTTTATGTACAGTATATACTATATGTTTGGTGAAATTTGATATTATAGGTACAGTATATAATATATATTTATTGAAATTTGATATTTTATGTACAGTATATAATATATATTTGGTGAAATTTTATATTTTATCTACAGTATATAAGATATATTTGGTGTACTTTCATATTTTATGTACAGTATATAGTATATATTTGGTGACATTTGATATTTTATATACAGTATATAATATATATTTGTTAAAATTTGATATTTTATGTAAAGTATATAATATATATTTTTTGAAATTTTATATTTTATGTACAGTATATAATATATATTTGGTGTACTTTCATATTTTATGTACAGTATATAGTATATATTTGGTGACATTTGATATTTTATGTACAGTGTATAATATATATTTGGTGAAATTTTATATTTTATGTACAGTATATAATATATATTTGGTGTACTTTCATATTTTATGTACAGTATATAGTATATATTTGGTGACATTTGGTATTTTATATACAATAAATAAGATATTATTCTTGAAATTTGATATTTTATGTACAGTATATACTATATGTTTGGTGAAATTTGATATTATAGGTACAGTATATAATATATATTTGTTGAAATTTGATATTTTATGTACAGTATATAATATATATTTGGTGAAATTTTATATTTTATGTACAGTATATAAGATATATTTGGTGTACTTTAATATTTTATGTACAGTATATAGTATACATTTGGTGACATTTGATATTTTATATACAGTATATAATATATATTTGTTAAAATTTGATATATTATGTACAGTATATAATATATATTTTTTGAAATTTTATATTTTATGTACAGTATATAATATATATTTGGTGTACTTTCATATTTTATGTACAGTATATAGTATATATTTGGTGACATTTGATATTTTATGTACAGTGTATAATATATATTTGATGAAATTTTATATTTTATGTACAGTATATAATATATATTTGGTGTACTTTCATATTTCATGTACAGTATATAGTATATATTTGGTGACATTTGATATTTTATATACAATAAATAAGATATTATTCTTGAAATTTGATATTTTATGTACAGTATATACTATATGTTTGGTGAAATTTGATATTATAGGTACAGTATATAATATATATTTATTGAAATTTGATATTTTATGTACAGTATATAATATATATTTGGTGAAATTTTATATTTTATGTACAGTATATAAGATATATTTGGTGTACTTTCATATTTTATGTACAGTATATAGTATATATTTGGTGACATTTGATATTTTATATTCAGTATATAATATATATTTGTTAAAATTTGATATTTTATGTACAGTATATAATATATATTTTCTGAAATTTTATATTTTATGTACAGTATATAATATATATTTGGTGTAATTTCATATTTTATGTACAGTATATAGTATATATTTGGTGACATTTGATATTTTATGTACAGTGTATAATATATATTTGGTGAAATTTTATATTTTATGTACAGTATATAATATATATTTGGTGTACTTTCATATTTTATGTACAGTATATAGTATATATTTGGTGACATTTGATATTTTATATACAATAAATAAGATATTATTCTTGAAATTTGATATTTTATGTACAGTATATACTATATGTTTGGTGAAATTTGATATTATAGGTACAGTATATAATATATATTTGTTGAAATTTGATATTTTATGTACAGTATATAATATATATTTGGTGAAATTTTATATTTTATGTACAGTATATAAGATATATTTGGTGTACTTTCATATTTTATGTACAGTATATAGTATATATTTGGTGACATTTGATATTTTATATACAGTATATAATATATATTTGTTAAAATTTGATATTTTATGTACAGTATATAATATATATTTTTTGAAATTTTATATTTTATGTACAGTATATAATATATATTTGGTGTACTTTCATATTTTATGTACAGTATATAGTATATATTTGGTGACATTTGATATTTTATGTACAGTGTATAATATATATTTGGTGAAATTTTATATTTTATGTACAGTATATAATATATATTTGGTTTACTTTCATATTTTATGTACAGTATATAGTATATATTTGGTGACATTTGGTATTTTATATACAATAAATAAGATATTATTCTTGAAATTTGATATTTTATGTACAGTATATACTATATGTTTGGTGAAATTTGATATTATAGGTACAGTATATAATATATATTTGTTGAAATTTGATATTTTATGTACAGTATATAATATATATTTGGTGAAATTTTATATTTTATGTACAGTATATAAGATATATTTGGTGTACTTTAATATTTTATGTACAGTATATAGTATATATTTGGTGACATTTGATATTTTATATACAGTATATAATATATATTTGTTAAAATTTGATATATTATGTACAGTATATAATATATATTTTTTGAAATTTTATATTTTATGTACAGTATATAATATATATTTGGTGTACTTTCATATTTTATGTACAGTATGTAGTATATATTTGGTGACATTTGATATTTTATGTACAGTGTATAATATATATTTGATGAAATTTTATATTTTATGTACAGTATATAATATATATTTGGTGTACTTTCATATTTCATGTACAGTATATAGTATATATTTGGTGACATTTGATATTTTATATACAATAAATAAGATATTATTCTTGAAATTTGATATTTTATGTACAGTATATACTATATGTTTGGTGAAATTTGATATTATAGGTACAGTATATAATATATATTTATTGAAATTTGATATTTTATGTACAGTATATAATATATATTTGGTGAAATTTTATATTTTATCTACAGTATATAAGATATATTTGGTGTACTTTCATATTTTATGTACAGTATATAGTATATATTTGGTGACATTTGATATTTTATATTCAGTATATAATATATATTTGTTAAAATTTGATATTTTATGTACAGTATATAATATATATTTTTTGAAATTTTATATTTTATGTCCAGTATATAAGATATATTTTGTGTACTTTCATATTTTATGTACAGTATATAGCATATATTTGGTGACATTTGATATTTTATGTACAGTGTATAATATATACTTGGTGAAATTTTATATTTTATGTACAGTATATAATATATATTTGGTGTACTTTCATATTTCATGTACAGTATATAGTATATATTTGGTGACATTTGATATTTTATATACAATAAATAAGATATTATTCTTGAAATTTGATATTTTATGTACAGTATATACTATATGTTTGGTGAAATTTGATATTATAGGTACAGTATATAATATATATTTGTTGAAATTTGATATTTTATGTACAGTATATAATATATATTTGGTGAAATTTTATATTTTATGTACAGTATATAAGATATATTTGGTGTACTTTCATATTTTATGTACAGTATATAGTATATATTTGGTGACATTTGATATTTTATATACAGTATATAATATATATTTGTTAAAATTTGATATTTTATGTAAAGTATATAATATATATTTTTTGAAATTTTATATTTTATGTACAGTATATAATATATATTTGGTGTACTTTCATATTTTATGTACAGTATATAGTATATATTTGGTGACATTTGATATTTTATGTACAGTGTATAATATATATTTGGTGAAATTTTATATTTTATGTACAGTATATAATATATATTTGGTGTACTTTCATATTTTATGTACAGTATATAGTATATATTTGGTGACATTTGGTATTTTATATACAATAAATAAGATATTATTCTTGAAATTTGATATTTTATGTACAGTATATACTATATGTTTGGTGAAATTTGATATTATAGGTACAGTATATAATATATATTTGTTGAAATTTGATATTTTATGTACAGTATATAATATATATTTGGTGAAATTTTATATTTTATGTACAGTATATAAGATATATTTGGTGTATTTAATATTTTATGTACAGTATATAGTATATATTTGGTGACATTTGATATTTTATATACAGTATATAATATATATTTGTTAAAATTTGATATTTTATGTACAGTATATAATATATATTTTTTGAAATTTTATATTTTATGTACAGTATATAATATATATTTGGTGTACTTTCATATTTTATGTACAGTATATAGTATATATTTGGTGACATTTGATATTTTATGTACTGTGTATAATATATATTTGATGAAATTTTATATTTTATGTACAGTATATAATATATATTTGGTGTACTTTCATATTTTATGTACAGTATATAGTATATATTTGGTGACATTTGATATTTTATATACAATAAATAAGATATTATTCTTGAAATTTGATATTTTATGTACAGTATATACTATATGTTTGGTGAAATTTGATATTATAGGTACAGTATATAATATATATTTATTGAAATTTGATATTTTATGTACAGTATATAATATATATTTGGTGAAATTTTATATTTTATGTACAGTATATAAGATATATTTGGTGTACTTTCATATTTTATGTACAGTATATAGTATATATTTGGTGACATTTGATATTTTATATACAGTATATAATATATATTTGTTAAAATTTGATATTTTATGTAAAGTATATAATATATATTTTTTGAAATTTTATATTTTATGTACAGTATATAATATATATTTGGTGTACTTTCATATTTTATGTACAGTATATAGTATATATTTGGTGACATTTGATATTTTATGTACAGTGTATAATATATATTTGGTGAAATTTTATATTTTATGTACAGTATATAATATATATTTGGTGTACTTTCATATTTTATGTACAGTATATAGTATATATTTGGTCACATTTGGTATTTTATATACAATAAATAAGATATTATTCTTGAAATTTGATATTTTATGTACAGTATATACTATATGTTTGGTGAAATTTGATATTATAGGTACAGTATATAATATATATTTGTTGAAATTTGATATTTTATGTACAGTATATAATATATATTTGGTGAAATTTTATATTTTATGTACAGTATATAAGATATATTTGGTGTACTTTAATATTTTATGTACAGTATATAGTATATATTTGGTGACATTTGATATTTTATATACAGTATATAATATATATTTGTTAAAATTTGATATTTTATGTACAGTATATAATATATATTTTTTGAAATTTTATATTTTATGTACAGTATATAATATATATTTGGTGTACTTTCATATTTTATGTACAGTATATAGCATATATTTGGTGACATTTGATATTTTATGTACAGTGTATAATATATATTTGATGAAATTTTATATTTTATGTACAGTATATAATATATATTTGGTGTACTTTCATATTTCATGTACAGTATATAGTATATATTTGGTGACATTTGATATTTTATATACAATAAATAAGATATTATTCTTGAAATTTGATATTTTATGTACAGTATATACTATATGTTTGGTGAAATTTGATATTATAGGTACAGTATATAATATATATTTATTGAAATTTGATATTTTATGTACAGTATATAATATATATTTGGTGAAATTTTATATTTTATGTACAGTATATAAGATATATTTGGTGTACTTTCATATTTTATGTACAGTATATAGTATATATTTGGTGACATTTGATATTTTATATTCATTATATAATATATATTTGTTAAAATTTGATATTTTATGTACAGTATATAATATATATTTTCTGAAATTTTATATTTTATGTACAGTATATAATATATATTTGGTGTACTTTCATATTTTATGTACAGTATATAGTATATATTTGGTGACATTTGATATTTTATGTACAGTGTATAATATATATTTGGTGAAATTTTATATTTTATGTACAGTATATAATATATATTTGGTGTACTTTCATATTTTATGTACAGTATATAGTATATATTTGGTGACATTTGGTATTTTATATACAATAAATAAGATATTATTCTTGAAATTTGATATTTTATGTACAGTATATACTATATGTTTGGTGAAATTTGATATTATAGGTACAGTATATAATATATATTTGTTGAAATTTGATATTTTATGTACAGTATATAATATATATTTGGTGAAATTTTATATTTTATGTACAGTATATAAGATATATTTGGTGTACTTTAATATTTTATGTACAGTATATAGTATATATTTGGTGACATTTGATATTTTATATACAGTATATAATATATATTTGTTAAAATTTGATATTTTATGTACAGTATATAATATATATTTTTTGAAATTTTATATTTTATGTACAGTATATAATATATATTTGGTGTACTTTCATATTTTATGTACAGTATATAGTATATATTTGGTGACATTTGATATTTTATGTACTGTGTATAATATATATTTGATGAAATTTTATATTTTATGTACAGTATATAATATATATTTGGTGTACTTTCATATTTTATGTACAGTATATAGTATATATTTGGTGACATTTGATATTTTATATACAATAAATAAGATATTATTCTTGAAATTTGATATTTTATGTACAGTATATACTATATGTTTGGTGAAATTTGATATTATAGGTACAGTATATAATATATATTTATTGAAATTTGATATTTTATGTACAGTATATAATATATATTTGGTGAAATTTTATATTTTATGTACAGTATATAAGATATATTTGGTGTACTTTCATATTTTATGTACAGTATATAGTATATATTTGGTGACATTTGATATTTTATATACAGTATATAATATATATTTGTTAAAATTTGATATTTTATGTAAAGTATATAATATATATTTTTTGAAATTTTATATTTTATGTACAGTATATAATATATATTTGGTGTACTTTCATATTTTATGTACAGTATATAGTATATATTTGGTGACATTTGATATTTTATGTACAGTGTATAATATATATTTGGTGAAATTTTATATTTTATGTACAGTATATAATATATATTTGGTGTACTTTCATATTTTATGTACAGTATATAGTATATATTTGGTCACATTTGGTATTTTATATACAATAAATAAGATATTATTCTTGAAATTTGATATTTTATGTACAGTATATACTATATGTTTGGTGAAATTTGATATTATAGGTACAGTATATAATATATATTTATTGAAATTTGATATTTTATGTACAGTATATAATATATATTTGGTGAAATTTTATATTTTATGTACAGTATATAAGATATATTTGGTGTACTTTCATATTTTATGTACAGTATATAGTATATATTTGGTGACATTTGATATTTTATATTCAGTATATAATATATATTTGTTAAAATTTGATATTTTATGTACAGTATATAATATATATTTTCTGAAATTTTATATTTTATGTACAGTATATAATATATATTTGGTGTAATTACATATTTTATGTACAGTATATAGTATATATTTGGTGACATTTGATATTTTATGTACAGTGTATAATATATATTTGGTGAAATTTTATATTTTATGTACAGTATATAATATATATTTGGTGTACTTTCATATTTTATGTACAGTATATAGTATATATTTGGTGACATTTGATATTTTATATACAATAAATAAGATATTATTCTTGAAATTTGATATTTTATGTACAGTATATACTATATGTTTGGTGAAATTTGATATTATAGGTACAGTATATAATATATATTTGTTGAAATTTGATATTTTATGTACAGTATATAATATATATTTGGTGAAATTTTATATTTTATGTACAGTATATAAGATATATTTGGTGTACTTTCATATTTTATGTACAGTATATAGTATATATTTGGTGACATTTGATATTTTATATACAGTATATAATATATATTTGTTAAAATTTGATATTTTATGTACAGTATATAATATATATTTTTTGAAATTTTATATTTTATGTACAGTATATAATATATATTTGGTGTACTTTCATATTTTATGTACAGTATATAGTATATATTTGGTGACATTTGATATTTTATGTACAGTGTATAATATATATTTGGTGAAATTTTATATTTTATGTACAGTATATAATATATATTTGGTTTACTTTCATATTTTATGTACAGTATATAGTATATATTTGGTGACATTTGGTATTTTATATACAATAAATAAGATATTATTCTTGAAATTTGATATTTTATGTACAGTATATACTATATGTTTGGTGAAATTTGATATTATAGGTACAGTATATAATATATATTTGTTGAAATTTGATATTTTATGTACAGTATATAATATATATTTGGTGAAATTTTATATTTTATGTACAGTATATAAGATATATTTGGTGTACTTTAATATTTTATGTACAGTATATAGTATATATTTGGTGACATTTGATATTTTATATTCATTATATAATATATATTTGTTAAAATTTGATATTTTATGTACAGTATATAATATATATTTTCTGAAATTTTATATTTTATGTACAGTATATAATATATATTTGGTGTACTTTCATATTTTATGTACAGTATATAGTATATATTTGGTGACATTTGATATTTTATGTACAGTGTATAATATATATTTGGTGAAATTTTATATTTTATGTACAGTATATAATATATATTTGGTGTACTTTCATATTTTATGTACAGTATATAGTATATATTTGGTGACATTTGATATTTTATATACAATAAATAAGATATTATTCTTGAAATTTGATATTTTATGTACAGTATATACTATATGTTTGGTGAAATTTGATATTATAGGTACAGTATATAATATATATTTGTTGAAATTTGATATTTTATGTACAGTATATAATATATATTTGGTGAAATTTTATATTTTATCTACAGTATATAAGATATATTTGGTGTACTTTCATATTTTATGTACAGTATATAGTATATATTTGGTGACATTTGATATTTTATATACAGTATATAATATATATTTGTTAAAATTTGATATTTTATGTACAGTATATAATATATATTTTTTGAAATTTTATATTTTATGTACAGTATATAATATATATTTGGTGTACTTTCATATTTTATGTACAGTATATAGTATATATTTGGTGACATTTGATATTTTATGTACAGTGTATAATATATATTTGGTGAAATTTTATATTTTATGTACAGTATATAATATATATTTGGTTTACTTTCATATTTTATGTACAGTATATAGTATATATTTGGTGACATTTGGTATTTTATATACAATAAATAAGATATTATTCTTGAAATTTGATATTTTATGTACAGTATATACTATATGTTTGGTGAAATTTGATATTATAGGTACAGTATATAATATATATTTGTTGAAATTTGATATTTTATGTACAGTATATAATATATATTTGGTGAAATTTTATATTTTATGTACAGTATATAAGATATATTTGGTGTACTTTAATATTTTATGTACAGTATATAGTATATATTTGGTGACATTTGATATTTTATATTCATTATATAATATATATTTGTTAAAATTTGATATTTTATGTACAGTATATAATATATATTTTCTGAAATTTTATATTTTATGTACAGTATATAATATATATTTGGTGTACTTTCATATTTTATGTACAGTATATAGTATATATTTGGTGACATTTGATATTTTATGTACAGTGTATAATATATATTTGGTGAAATTTTATATTTTATGTACAGTATATAATATATATTTGGTGTACTTTCATATTTTATGTACAGTATATAGTATATATTTGGTGACATTTGGTATTTTATATACAATAAATAAGATATTATTCTTGAAATTTGATATTTTATGTACAGTATATACTATATGTTTGGTGAAATTTGATATTATAGGTACAGTATATAATATATATTTGTTGAAATTTGATATTTTATGTACAGTATATAATATATATTTGGTGAAATTTTATATTTTATGTACAGTATATAAGATATATTTGGTGTACTTTAATATTTTATGTACAGTATATAGTATATATTTGGTGACATTTGATATTTTATATACAGTATATAATATATATTTGTTAAAATTTGATATTTTATGTACAGTATATAATATATATTTTTTGAAATTTTATATTTTATGTACAGTATATAATATATATTTGGTGTACTTTCATATTTTATGTACAGTATATAGTATATATTTGGTGACATTTGATATTTTATGTACTGTGTATAATATATATTTGATGAAATTTTATATTTTATGTACAGTATATAATATATATTTGGTGTACTTTCATATTTTATGTACAGTATATAGTATATATTTGGTGACATTTGATATTTTATATACAATAAATAAGATATTATTCTTGAAATTTGATATTTTATGTACAGTATATACTATATGTTTGGTGAAATTTGATATTATAGGTACAGTATATAATATATATTTATTGAAATTTGATATTTTATGTACAGTATATAATATATATTTGGTGAAATTTTATATTTTATGTACAGTATATAAGATATATTTGGTGTACTTTCATATTTTATGTACAGTATATAGTATATATTTGGTGACACTTGATATTTTATATACAGTATATAATATATATTTGTTAAAATTTGATATTTTATGTAAAGTATATAATATATATTTTTTGAAATTTTATATTTTATGTACAGTATATAATATATATTTGGAGTACTTTCATATTTTATGTACAGTATATAGTATATATTTGGTGACATTTGATATTTTATGTACAGTGTATAATATATATTTGGTGAAATTTTATATTTTATGTACAGTATATAATATATATTTGGTGTACTTTCATATTTTATGTACAGTATATAGTATATATTTGGTCACATTTGGTATTTTATATACAATAAATAAGATATTATTCTTGAAATTTGATATTTTATGTACAGTATATACTATATGTTTGGTGAAATTTGATATTATAGGTACAGTATATAATATATATTTGTTGAAATTTGATATTTTATGTACAGTATATAATATATATTTGGTGAAATTTTATATTTTATGTACAGTATATAAGATATATTTGGTGTACTTTAATATTTTATGTACAGTATATAGTATATATTTGGTGACATTTGATATTTTATATACAGTATATAATATATATTTGTTAAAATTTGATATTTTATGTACAGTATATAATATATATTTTTTGAAATTTTATATTTTATGTACAGTATATAATATATATTTGGTGTACTTTCATATTTTATGTACAGTATATAGCATATATTTGGTGACATTTGATATTTTATGTACAGTGTATAATATATATTTGATGAAATTTTATATTTTATGTACAGTATATAATATATATTTGGTGTACTTTCATATTTCATGTACAGTATATAGTATATATTTGGTGACATTTGATATTTTATATACAATAAATAAGATATTATTCTTGAAATTTGATATTTTATGTACAGTATATACTATATGTTTGGTGAAATTTGATATTATAGGTACAGTATATAATATATATTTATTGAAATTTGATATTTTATGTACAGTATATAATATATATTTGGTGAAATTTTATATTTTATGTACAGTATATAAGATATATTTGGTGTACTTTCATATTTTATGTACAGTATATAGTATATATTTGGTGACATTTGATATTTTATATTCATTATATAATATATATTTGTTAAAATTTGATATTTTATGTACAGTATATAATATATATTTTCTGAAATTTTATATTTTATGTACAGTATATAATATATATTTGGTGTACTTTCATATTTTATGTACAGTATATAGTATATATTTGGTGACATTTGATATTTTATGTACAGTGTATAATATATATTTGGTGAAATTTTATATTTTATGTACAGTATATAATATATATTTGGTGTACTTTCATATTTTATGTACAGTATATAGTATATATTTGGTGACATTTGGTATTTTATATACAATAAATAAGATATTATTCTTGAAATTTGATATTTTATGTACAGTATATACTATATGTTTGGTGAAATTTGATATTATAGGTACAGTATATAATATATATTTGTTGAAATTTGATATTTTATGTACAGTATATAATATATATTTGGTGAAATTTTATATTTTATGTACAGTATATAAGATATATTTGGTGTACTTTAATATTTTATGTACAGTATATAGTATATATTTGGTGACATTTGATATTTTATATACAGTATATAATATATATTTGTTAAAATTTGATATTTTATGTACAGTATATAATATATATTTTTTGAAATTTTATATTTTATGTACAGTATATAATATATATTTGGTGTACTTTCATATTTTATGTACAGTATATAGTATATATTTGGTGACATTTGATATTTTATGTACTGTGTATAATATATATTTGATGAAATTTTATATTTTATGTACAGTATATAATATATATTTGGTGTACTTTCATATTTTATGTACAGTATATAGTATATATTTGGTGACATTTGATATTTTATATACAATAAATAAGATATTATTCTTGAAATTTGATATTTTATGTACAGTATATACTATATGTTTGGTGAAATTTGATATTATAGGTACAGTATATAATATATATTTATTGAAATTTGATATTTTATGTACAGTATATAATATATATTTGGTGAAATTTTATATTTTATGTACAGTATATAAGATATATTTGGTGTACTTTCATATTTTATGTACAGTATATAGTATATATTTGGTGACATTTGATATTTTATATACAGTATATAATATATATTTGTTAAAATTTGATATTTTATGTAAAGTATATAATATATATTTTTTGAAATTTTATATTTTATGTACAGTATATAATATATATTTGGTGTACTTTCATATTTTATGTACAGTATATAGTATATATTTGGTGACATTTGATATTTTATGTACAGTGTATAATATATATTTGGTGAAATTTTATATTTTATGTACAGTATATAATATATATTTGGTGTACTTTCATATTTTATGTACAGTATATAGTATATATTTGGTCACATTTGGTATTTTATATACAATAAATAAGATATTATTCTTGAAATTTGATATTTTATGTACAGTATATACTATATGTTTGGTGAAATTTGATATTATAGGTACAGTATATAATATATATTTGTTGAAATTTGATATTTTATGTACAGTATATAATATATATTTGGTGAAATTTTATATTTTATGTACAGTATATAAGATATATTTGGTGTACTTTAATATTTTATGTACAGTATATAGTATATATTTGGTGACATTTGATATTTTATATACAGTATATAATATATATTTGTTAAAATTTGATATTTTATGTACAGTATATAATATATATTTTTTGAAATTTTATATTTTATGTACAGTATATAATATATATTTGGTGTACTTTCATATTTTATGTACAGTATATAGCATATATTTGGTGACATTTGATATTTTATGTACAGTGTATAATATATATTTGATGAAATTTTATATTTTATGTACAGTATATAATATATATTTGGTGTACTTTCATATTTCATGTACAGTATATAGTATATATTTGGTGACATTTGATATTTTATATACAATAAATAAGATATTATTCTTGAAATTTGATATTTTATGTACAGTATATACTATATGTTTGGTGAAATTTGATATTATAGGTACAGTATATAATATATATTTATTGAAATTTGATATTTTATGTACAGTATATAATATATATTTGGTGAAATTTTATATTTTATGTACAGTATATAAGATATATTTGGTGTACTTTCATATTTTATGTACAGTATATAGTATATATTTGGTGACATTTGATATTTTATATTCATTATATAATATATATTTGTTAAAATTTGATATTTTATGTACAGTATATAATATATATTTTCTGAAATTTTATATTTTATGTACAGTATATAATATATATTTGGTGTACTTTCATATTTTATGTACAGTATATAGTATATATTTGGTGACATTTGATATTTTATGTACAGTGTATAATATATATTTGGTGAAATTTTATATTTTATGTACAGTATATAATATATATTTGGTGTACTTTCATATTTTATGTACAGTATATAGTATATATTTGGTGACATTTGATATTTTATATACAATAAATAAGATATTATTCTTGAAATTTGATATTTTATGTACAGTATATACTATATGTTTGGTGAAATTTGATATTATAGGTACCGTATATAATATATATTTGTTGAAATTTGATATTTTATGTACAGTATATAATATATATTTGGTGAAATTTTATATTTTATGTACAGTATATAAGATATATTTGGTGTACTTTCATATTTTATGTACAGTATATTGTATATATTTGGTGACATTTGATATTTTATATACAGTATATAATATATATTTGTTAAAATTTGATATTTTATGTACAGTATATAATATATATTTTTTGAAATTTTATATTTTATGTCCAGTACATAAGATATATTTTGTGTACTTTCATATTTTATGTACAGTATATAGCATATATTTGGTGACATTTGATATTTTATGTACAGTGTATAATATATACTTGGTGAAATTTTATATTTTATGTACAGTATATAATATATATTTGGTGTACTTTCATATTTCATGTACAGTATATAGTATATATTTGGTGACATTTGATATTTTATATACAATAAATAAGATATTATTCTTGAAATTTGATATTTTATGTACAGTATATACTATATGTTTGGTGAAATTTGATATTATAGGTACAGTATATAATATATATTTGTTGAAATTTGATATTTTATGTACAGTATATAATATATATTTGGTGAAATTTTATATTTTATGTACAGTATATAAGATATATTTGGTGTACTTTCATATTTTATGTACAGTATATAGTATATATTTGGTGACATTTGATATTTTATATACAGTTTATAATATATATTTGTTAAAATTTGATATTTTATGTACAGTATATAATATATATTTTTTGAAATTTTATATTTTATGTACAGTATATAATATATATTTGGTGTACTTTCATATTTTATGTACAGTATATAGTATATATTTGGTGACATTTGATATTTTATGTACAGTGTATAATATATATTTGGTGAAATTTTATATTTTATGTACAGTATATAATATATATTTGGTGTACTTTCATATTTTATGTACAGTATATAGTATATATTTGGTGACATTTGGTATTTTATATACAATAAATAAGATATTATTCTTGAAATTTGATATTTTATGTACAGTATATACTATATGTTTGGTGAAATTTGATATTATAGGTACAGTATATAATATATATTTGTTGAAATTTGATATTTTATGTACAGTATATAATATATATTTGGTGAAATTTTATATTTTATGTACAGTATATAAGATATATTTGGTGTACTTTAATATTTTATGTACAGTATATAGTATATATTTGGTGACATTTGATATTTTATATACAGTATATAATATATATTTGTTAAAATTTGATATATTATGTACAGTATATAATATATATTTTTGAAATTTTATATTTTATGTACAGTATATAATATATATTTGGTGTACTTTCATATTTTATGTACAGTATATAGTATATATTTGGTGACATTTGATATTTTATGTACAGTGTATAATATATATTTGATGAAATTTTATATTTTATGTACAGTATATAATATATATTTGGTGTACTTTCATATTTCATGTACAGTATATAGTATATATTTGGTGACATTTGATATTTTATATACAATAAATAAGATATTATTCTTGAAATTTGATATTTTATGTACAGTATATACTATATGTTTGGTGAAATTTGATATTATAGGTACAGTATATAATATATATTTATTGAAATTTGATATTTTATGTACAGTATATAATATATATTTGGTGAAATTTTATATTTTATGTACAGTATATAAGATATATTTGGTGTACTTTCATATTTTATGTACAGTATATAGTATATATTTGGTGACATTTGATATTTTATATTCAGTATATAATATATATTTGTTAAAATTTGATATTTTATGTACAGTATATAATGTATATTTTCTGAAATTTTATATTTTATGTACAGTATATAATATATATTTGGTGTAATTTCATATTTTATGTACAGTATATAGTATATATTTGGTGACATTTGATATTTTATGTACAGTGTATAATATATATTTGGTGAAATTTTATATTTTATGTACAGTATATAATATATATTTGGTGTACTTTCATATTTTATGTACAGTATATAGTATATATTTGGTGACATTTGATATTTTATATACAATAAATAAGATATTATTCTTGAAATTTGATATTTTATGTACAGTATATACTATATGTTTGGTGAAATTTGATATTATAGGTACAGTATATAATATATATTTGTTGAAATTTGATATTTTATGTACAGTATATAATATATATTTGGTGAAATTTTTTATTTTATGTACAGTATATAAGATATATTTGGTGTACTTTCATATTTTATGTACAGTATATAGTATATATTTGGTGACATTTGATATTTTATATACAGTATATAATATATATTTGTTAAAATTTGATATTTTATGTACAGTATATAATATATATTTTTTGAAATTTTATATTTTATGTACAGTATATAATATATATTTGGTGTACTTTCATATTTTATGTACAGTATATAGTATATATTTGGTGACATTTGATATTTTATGTACAGTGTATAATATATATTTGGTGAAATTTTATATTTTATGTACAGTATATAATATATATTTGGTTTACTTTCATATTTTATGTACAGTATATAGTATATATTTGGTGACATTTGGTATTTTATATACAATAAATAAGATATTATTCTTGAAATTTGATATTTTATGTACAGTATATACTATATGTTTGGTGAAATTTGATATTATAGGTACAGTATATAATATATATTTGTTGAAATTTGATATTTTATGTACAGTATATAATATATATTTGGTGAAATTTTATATTTTATGTACAGTATATAAGATATATTTGGTGTACTTTCATATTTTATGTACAGTATATAGTATATATTTGGTGACATTTGATATTTTATATACAGTATATAATATATATTTGTTGAAATTTGATATTTTATGTAAAGTATATAATATATATTTTTTGAAATTTTATATTTTATGTACAGTATATAATATATATTTGGTGTACTTTCATATTTTATGTACAGTATATAGTATATATTTGGTGACATTTGATATTTTATGTACAGTGTATAATATATATTTGGTGAAATTTTATATTTTATGTACAGTATATAATATATATTTGGTGTACTTTCATATTTTATGTACAGTATATAGTATATATTTGGTGACATTTGGTATTTTATATACAATAAATAAGATATTATTCTTGAAATTTGATATTTTATGTACAGTATATACTATATGTTTGGTGAAATTTGATATTATAGGTACAGTATATAATATATATTTGTTGAAATTTGATATTTTATGTACAGTATATAATATATATTTGGTGAAATTTTATATTTTATGTACAGTATATAAGATATATTTGGTGTACTTTAATATTTTATGTACAGTATATAGTATATATTTGGTGACATTTGATATTTTATATACAGTATATAATATATATTTGTTAAAATTTGATATTTTATGTACAGTATATAATATATATTTTTTGAAATTTTATATTTTATGTACAGTATATAATATATATTTGGTGTACTTTCATATTTTATGTACAGTATATAGTATATATTTGGTGACATTTGATATTTTATGTACTGTGTATAATATATATTTGATGAAATTTTATATTTTATGTACAGTATATAATATATATTTGGTGTACTTTCATATTTTATGTACAGTATATAGTATATATTTGGTGACATTTGATATTTTATATACAATAAATAAGATATTATTCTTGAAATTTGATATTTTATGTACAGTATATACTATATGTTTGGTGAAATTTGATATTATAGGTACAGTATATAATATATATTTATTGAAATTTGATATTTTATGTACAGTATATAATATATATTTGGTGAAATTTTATATTTTATGTACAGTATATAAGATATATTTGGTGTACTTTCATATTTTATGTACAGTATATAGTATATATTTGGTGACATTTGATATTTTATATACAGTATATAATATATATTTGTTAAAATTTGATATTTTATGTAAAGTATATAATATATATTTTTTGAAATTTTATATTTTATGTACAGTATATAATATATATTTGGTGTACTTTCATATTTTATGTACAGTATATAGTATATATTTGGTGACATTTGATATTTTATGTACAGTGTATAATATATATTTGGTGAAATTTTATATTTTATGTACAGTATATAATATATATTTGGTGTACTTTCATATTTTATGTACAGTATATAGTATATATTTGGTGACATTTGGTATTTTATATACAATAAATAAGATATTATTCTTGAAATTTGATATTTTATGTACAGTATATACTATATGTTTGGTGAAATTTGATATTATAGGTACAGTATATAATATATATTTGTTGAAATTTGATATTTTATGTACAGTATATAATATATATTTGGTGAAATTTTATATTTTATGTACAGTATATAAGATATATTTGGTGTACTTTAATATTTTATGTACAGTATATAGTATATATTTGGTGACATTTGATATTTTATATACAGTATATAATATATATTTGTTAAAATTTGATATTTTATGTACAGTATATAATATATATTTTTTGAAATTTTATATTTTATGTACAGTATATAATATATATTTGGTGTACTTTCATATTTTATGTACAGTATATAGCATATATTTGGTGACATTTGATATTTTATGTACAGTGTATAATATATATTTGATGAAATTTTATATTTTATGTACAGTATATAATATATATTTGGTGTACTTTCATATTTCATGTACAGTATATAGTATATATTTGGTGACATTTGATATTTTATATACAATAAATAAGATATTATTCTTGAAATTTGATATTTTATGTACAGTATATACTATATGTTTGGTGAAATTTGATATTATAGGTACAGTATATAATATATATTTATTGAAATTTGATATTTTATGTACAGTATATAATATATATTTGGTGAAATTTTATATTTTATGTACAGTATATAAGATATATTTGGTGTACTTTCATATTTTATGTACAGTATATAGTATATATTTGGTGACATTTGATATTTTATATTCATTATATAATATATATTTGTTAAAATTTGATATTTTATGTACAGTATATAATATATATTTTCTGAAATTTTATATTTTATGTACAGTATATAATATATATTTGGTGTACTTTCATATTTTATGTACAGTATATAGTATATATTTGGTGACATTTGATATTTTATGTACAGTGTATAATATATATTTGGTGAAATTTTATATTTTATGTACAGTATATAATATATATTTGGTGTACTTTCATATTTTATGTACAGTATATAGTATATATTTGGTGACATTTGATATTTTATATACAATAAATAAGATATTATTCTTGAAATTTGATATTTTATGTACAGTATATACTATATGTTTGGTGAAATTTGATATTATAGGTACAGTATATAATATATATTTGTTGAAATTTGATATTTTATGTACAGTATATAATATATATTTGGTGAAATTTTATATTTTATGTACAGTATATAAGATATATTTGGTGTACTTTCATATTTTATGTACAGTATATTGTATATATTTGGTGACATTTGATATTTTATATACAGTATATAATATATATTTGTTAAAATTTGATATTTTATGTACAGTATATAATATATATTTTTTGAAATTTTATATTTTATGTCCAGTACATAAGATATATTTTGTGTACTTTCATATTTTATGTACAGTATATAGCATATATTTGGTGACATTTGATATTTTATGTACAGTGTATAATATATACTTGGTGAAATTTTATATTTTATGTACAGTATATAATATATATTTGGTGTACTTTCATATTTCATGTACAGTATATAGTATATATTTGGTGACATTTGATATTTTATATACAATAAATAAGATATTATTCTTGAAATTTGATATTTTATGTACAGTATATACTATATGTTTGGTGAAATTTGATATTATAGGTACAGTATATAATATATATTTGTTGAAATTTGATATTTTATGTACAGTATATAATATATATTTGGTGAAATTTTATATTTTATGTACAGTATATAAGATATATTTGGTGTACTTTCATATTTTATGTACAGTATATAGTATATATTTGGTGACATTTGATATTTTATATACAGTATATAATATATATTTGTTAAAATTTGATATTTTATGTACAGTATATAATATATATTTTTTGAAATTTTATATTTTATGTACAGTATATAATATATATTTGGTGTACTTTCATATTTTATGTACAGTATATAGTATATATTTGGTGACATTTGATATTTTATGTACAGTGTATAATATATATTTGGTGAAATTTTATATTTTATGTACAGTATATAATATATATTTGGTGTACTTTCATATTTTATGTACAGTATATAGTATATATTTGGTGACATTTGGTATTTTATATACAATAAATAAGATATTATTCTTGAAATTTGATATTTTATGTACAGTATATACTATATGTTTGGTGAAATTTGATATTATAGGTACAGTATATAATATATATTTGTTGAAATTTGATATTTTATGTACAGTATATAATATATATTTGGTGAAATTTTATATTTTATGTACAGTATATAAGATATATTTGGTGTACTTTAATATTTTATGTACAGTATATAGTATATATTTGGTGACATTTGATATTTTATATACAGTATATAATATATATTTGTTAAAATTTGATATATTATGTACAGTATATAATATATATTTTTTGAAATTTTATATTTTATGTACAGTATATAATATATATTTGGTGTACTTTCATATTTTATGTACAGTATATAGTATATATTTGGTGACATTTGATATTTTATGTACAGTGTATAATATATATTTGATGAAATTTTATATTTTATGTACAGTATATAATATATATTTGGTGTACTTTCATATTTCATGTACAGTATATAGTATATATTTGGTGACATTTGATATTTTATATACAATAAATAAGATATTATTCTTGAAATTTGATATTTTATGTACAGTATATACTATATGTTTGGTGAAATTTGATATTATAGGTACAGTATATAATATATATTTATTGAAATTTGATATTTTATGTACAGTATATAATATATATTTGGTGAAATTTTATATTTTATGTACAGTATATAAGATATATTTGGTGTACTTTCATATTTTATGTACAGTATATAGTATATATTTGGTGACATTTGATATTTTATATTCAGTATATAATATATATTTGTTAAAATTTGATATTTTATGTACAGTATATAATATATATTTTCTGAAATTTTATATTTTATGTACAGTATATAATATATATTTGGTGTAATTTCATATTTTATGTACAGTATATAGTATATATTTGGTGACATTTGATATTTTATGTACAGTGTATAATATATATTTGGTGAAATTTTATATTTTATGTACAGTATATAATATATATTTGGTGTACTTTCATATTTCATGTACAGTATATAGTATATATTTGGTGACATTTGATATTTTATATACAATAAATAAGATATTATTCTTGAAATTTGATATTTTATGTACAGTATATACTATATGTTTGGTGAAATTTGATATTATAGGTACAGTATATAATATATATTTGTTGAAATTTGATATTTTATGTACAGTATATAATATATATTTGGTGAAATTTTATATTTTATGTACAGTATATAAGATATATTTGGTGTACTTTCATATTTTATGTACAGTATATAGTATATATTTGGTGACATTTGATATTTTATATACAGTATATAATATATATTTGTTAAAATTTGATATTTTATGTACAGTATATAATATATATTTTTTGAAATTTTATATTTTATGTACAGTATATAATATATATTTGGTGTACTTTCATATTTTATGTACAGTATATAGTATATATTTGGTGACATTTGATATTTTATGTACAGTGTATAATATATATTTGGTGAAATTTTATATTTTATGTACAGTATATAATATATATTTGGTGTACTTTCATATTTTATGTACAGTATATAGTATATATTTGGTGACATTTGGTATTTTATATACAATAAATAAGATATTATTCTTGAAATTTGATATTTTATGTACAGTATATACTATATGTTTGGTGAAATTTGATATTATAGGTACAGTATATAATATATATTTGTTGAAATTTGATATTTTATGTACAGTATATAATATATATTTGGTGAAATTTTATATTTTATGTACAGTATATAAGATATATTTGGTGTACTTTAATATTTTATGTACAGTATATAGTATATATTTGGTGACATTTGATATTTTATATACAGTATATAATATATATTTGTTAAAATTTGATATATTATGTACAGTATATAATATATATTTTTTGAAATTTTATATTTTATGTACAGTATATAATATATATTTGGTGTACTTTCATATTTTATGTACAGTATATAGTATATATTTGGTGACATTTGATATTTTATGTACAGTGTATAATATATATTTGATGAAATTTTATATTTTATGTACAGTATATAATATATATTTGGTGTACTTTCATATTTCATGTACAGTATATAGTATATATTTGGTGACATTTGATATTTTATATACAATAAATAAGATATTATTCTTGAAATTTGATATTTTATGTACAGTATATACTATATGTTTGGTGAAATTTGATATTATAGGTACAGTATATAATATATATTTATTGAAATTTGATATTTTATGTACAGTATATAATATATATTTGGTGAAATTTTATATTTTATGTACAGTATATAAGATATATTTGGTGTACTTTCATATTTTATGTACAGTATATAGTATATATTTGGTGACATTTGATATTTTATATTCAGTATATAACATATATTTGTTAAAATTTGATATTTTATGTACAGTATATAATATATATTTTCTGAAATTTTATATTTTATGTACAGTATATAATATATATTTGGTGTAATTTCATATTTTATGTACAGTATATAGTATATATTTGGTGACATTTGATATTTTATGTACAGTGTATAATATATATTTGGTGAAATTTTATATTTTATGTACAGTATATAATATATATTTGGTGTACTTTCATATTTTATGTACAGTATATAGTATATATTTGGTGACATTTGATATTTTATATACAATAAATAAGATATTATTCTTGAAATTTGATATTTTATGTACAGTATATACTATATGTTTGGTGAAATTTGATATTATAGGTACAGTATATAATATATATTTGTTGAAATTTGATATTTTATGTACAGTATATAATATATATTTGGTGAAATTTTTTATTTTATGTACAGTATATAAGATATATTTGGTGTACTTTCATATTTTATGTACAGTATATAGTATATATTTGGTGACATTTGATATTTTATATACAGTATATAATATATATTTGTTAAAATTTGATATTTTATGTACAGTATATAATATATATTTTTTGAAATTTTATATTTTATGTACAGTATATAATATATATTTGGTGTACTTTCATATTTTATGTACAGTATATAGTATATATTTGGTGACATTTGATATTTTATGTACAGTGTATAATATATATTTGGTGAAATTTTATATTTTATGTACAGTATATAATATATATTTGGTTTACTTTCATATTTTATGTACAGTATATAGTATATATTTGGTGACATTTGGTATTTTATATACAATAAATAAGATATTATTCTTGAAATTTGATATTTTATGTACAGTATATACTATATGTTTGGTGAAATTTGATATTATAGGTACAGTATATAATATATATTTGTTGAAATTTGATATTTTATGTACAGTATATAATATATATTTGGTGAAATTTTATATTTTATGTACAGTATATAAGATATATTTGGTGTACTTTCATATTTTATGTACAGTATATAGTATATATTTGGTGACATTTGATATTTTATATACAGTATATAATATATATTTGTTAAAATTTGATATTTTATGTAAAGTATATAATATATATTTTTTGAAATTTTATATTTTATGTACAGTATATAATATATATTTGGTGTACTTTCATATTTTATGTACAGTATATAGTATATATTTGGTGACATTTGATATTTTATGTACAGTGTATAATATATATTTGGTGAAATTTTATATTTTATGTACAGTATATAATATATATTTGGTGTACTTTCATATTTTATGTACAGTATATAGTATATATTTGGTGACATTTGGTATTTTATATACAATAAATAAGATATTATTCTTGAAATTTGATATTTTATGTACAGTATATACTATATGTTTGGTGAAATTTGATATTATAGGTACAGTATATAATATATATTTGTTGAAATTTGATATTTTATGTACAGTATATAATATATATTTGGTGAAATTTTATATTTTATGTACAGTATATAAGATATATTTGGTGTACTTTCATATTTTATGTACAGTATATAGTATATATTTGGTGACATTTGATATTTTATATACAGTATATAATATATATTTGTTAAAATTTGATATTTTATGTACAGTATATAATATATATTTTTTGAAATTTTATATTTTATGTACAGTATATAATATATATTTGGTGTACTTTCATATTTTATGTACAGTATATAGTATATATTTGGTGACATTTGATATTTTATGTACAGTGTATAATATATATTTGGTGAAATTTTATATTTTATGTACAGTATATAATATATATTTGGTGTACTTTCATATTTTATGTACAGTATATAGTATATATTTGGTGACATTTGGTATTTTATATACAATAAATAAGATATTATTCTTGAAATTTGATATTTTATGTACAGTATATACTATATGTTTGGTGAAATTTGATATTATAGGTACAGTATATAATATATATTTGTTGAAATTTGATATTTTATGTACAGTATATAATATATATTTGGTGAAATTTTATATTTTATGTACAGTATATAAGATATATTTGGTGTACTTTAATATTTTATGTACAGTATATAGTATATATTTGGTGACATTTGATATTTTATATACAGTATATAATATATATTTGTTAAAATTTGATATATTATGTACAGTATATAATATATATTTTTTGAAATTTTATATTTTATGTACAGTATATAATATATATTTGGTGTACTTTCATATTTTATGTACAGTATATAGTATATATTTGGTGACATTTGATATTTTATGTACAGTGTATAATATATATTTGATGAAATTTTATATTTTATGTACAGTATATAATATATATTTGGTGTACTTTCATATTTCATGTACAGTATATAGTATATATTTGGTGACATTTGATATTTTATATACAATAAATAAGATATTATTCTTGAAATTTGATATTTTATGTACAGTATATACTATATGTTTGGTGAAATTTGATATTATAGGTACAGTATATAATATATATTTATTGAAATTTGATATTTTATGTACAGTATATAATATATATTTGGTGAAATTTTATATTTTATGTACAGTATATAAGATATATTTGGTGTACTTTCATATTTTATGTACAGTATATAGTATATATTTGGTGACATTTGATATTTTATATTCAGTATATAATATATATTTGTTAAAATTTGATATTTTATGTACAGTATATAATATATATTTTCTGAAATTTTATATTTTATGTACAGTATATAATATATATTTGGTGTAATTTCATATTTTATGTACAGTATATAGTATATATTTGGTGACATTTGATATTTTATGTACAGTGTATAATATATATTTGGTGAAATTTTATATTTTATGTACAGTATATAATATATATTTGGTGTACTTTCATATTTTATGTACAGTATATAGTATATATTTGGTGACATTTGATATTTTATATACAATAAATAAGATATTATTCTTGAAATTTGATATTTTATGTACAGTATATACTATATGTTTGGTGAAATTTGATATTATAGGTACAGTATATAATATATATTTGTTGAAATTTGATATTTTATGTACAGTATATAATATATATTTGGTGAAATTTTTTATTTTATGTACAGTATATAAGATATATTTGGTGTACTTTCATATTTTATGTACAGTATATAGTATATATTTGGTGACATTTGATATTTTATATACAGTATATAATATATATTTGTTAAAATTTGATATTTTATGTACAGTATATAATATATATTTTTTGAAATTTTATATTTTATGTACAGTATATAATATATATTTGCTGTACTTTCATATTTTATGTACAGTATATAGTATATATTTGGTGACATTTGATATTTTATGTACAGTGTATAATATATATTTGGTGAAATTTTATATTTTATGTACAGTATATAATATATATTTGGTTTACTTTCATATTTTATGTACAGTATATAGTATATATTTGGTGACATTTGGTATTTTATATACAATAAATAAGATATTATTCTTGAAATTTGATATTTTATGTACAGTATATACTATATGTTTGGTGAAATTTGATATTATAGGTACAGTATATAATATATATTTGTTGAAATTTGATATTTTATGTACAGTATATAATATATATTTGGTGAAATTTTATATTTTATGTACAGTATATAAGATATATTTGGTGTACTTTAATATTTTATGTACAGTATATAGTATATATTTGGTGACATTTGATATTTTATATACAGTATATAATATATATTTGTTAAAATTTGATATATTATGTACAGTATATAATATATATTTTTTGAAATTTTATATTTTATGTACAGTATATAATATATATTTGGTGTACTTTCATATTTTATGTACAGTATATAGTATATATTTGGTGACATTTGATATTTTATGTACAGTGTATAATATATATTTGATGAAATTTTATATTTTATGTACAGTATATAATATATATTTGGTGTACTTTCATATTTCATGTACAGTATATAGTATATATTTGGTGACATTTGATATTTTATATACAATAAATAAGATATTATTCTTGAAATTTGATATTTTATGTACAGTATATACTATATGTTTGGTGAAATTTGATATTATAGGTACAGTATATAATATATATTTATTGAAATTTGATATTTTATGTACAGTATATAATATATATTTGGTGAAATTTTATATTTTATCTACAGTATATAAGATATATTTGGTGTACTTTCATATTTTATGTACAGTATATAGTATATATTTGGTGACATTTGATATTTTATATTCAGTATATAATATATATTTGTTAAAATTTGATATTTTATGTACAGTATATAATATATATTTTCTGAAATTTTATATTTTATGTACAGTATATAATATATATTTGGTGTACTTTCATATTTTATGTACAGTATATAGTATATATTTGGTGACATTTGATATTTTATGTACAGTGTATAATATATATTTGGTGAAATTTTATATTTTATGTACAGTATATAATATATATTTGGTGTACTTTCATATTTTATGTACAGTATATAGTATATATTTGGTGACATTTGATATTTTATATACAATAAATAAGATATTATTCTTGAAATTTGATATTTTATGTACAGTATATACTATATGTTTGGTGAAATTTGATATTATAGGTACAGTATATAATATATATTTGTTGAAATTTGATATTTTATGTACAGTATATAATATATATTTGGTGAAATTTTATATTTTATGTACAGTATATAAGATATATTTGGTGTACTTTCATATTTTATGTACAGTATATTGTATATATTTGGTGACATTTGATATTTTATATACAGTATATAATATATATTTGTTAAAATTTGATATTTTATGTACAGTATATAATATATATTTTTTGAAATTTTATATTTTATGTCCAGTATATAAGATATATTTTGTGTACTTTCATATTTTATGTACAGTATATAGCATATATTTGGTGACATTTGATATTTTATGTACAGTGTATAATATATACTTGGTGAAATTTTATATTTTATGTACAGTATATAATATATATTTGGTGAACTTTCATATTTCATGTACAGTATATAGTATATATTTGGTGACATTTGATATTTTATATACAATAAATAAGATATTATTCTTGAAATTTGATATTTTATGTACAGTATATACTATATGTTTGGTGAAATTTGATATTATAGGTACAGTATATAATATATATTTGTTGAAATTTGATATTTTATGTACAGTATATAATATATATTTGGTGAAATTTTATATTTTATGTACAGTATATAAGATATATTTGGTGTACTTTCATATTTTATGTACAGTATATAGTATATATTTGGTGACATTTGATATTTTATATACAGTATATAATATATATTTGTTAAAATTTGATATTTTATGTAAAGTATATAATATATATTTTTTGAAATTTTATATTTTATGTACAGTATATAATATATATTTGGTGTACTTTCATATTTTATGTACAGTATATAGTATATATTTGGTGACATTTGATATTTTATGTACAGTGTATAATATATATTTGGTGAAATTTTATATTTTATGTACAGTATATAATATATATTTGGTGTACTTTCATATTTTATGTACAGTATATAGTATATATTTGGTGACATTTGGTATTTTATATACAATAAATAAGATATTATTCTTGAAATTTGATATTTTATGTACAGTATATACTATATGTTTGGTGAAATTTGATATTATAGGTACAGTATATAATATATATTTGTTGAAATTTGATATTTTATGTACAGTATATAATATATATTTGGTGAAATTTTATATTTTATGTAGAGTATATAAGATATATTTGGTGTACTTTAATATTTTATGTACAGTATATAGTATATATTTGGAGACATTTGATATTTTATATACAGTATATAATATATATTTGTTAAAATTTGATATTTTATGTACAGTATATAATATATATTTTTTGAAATTTTATATTTTATGTACAGTATATAATATATATTTGGTGTACTTTCATATTTTATGTACAGTATATAGTATATATTTGGTGACATTTGATATTTTATGTACAGTGTATAATATATATTTGATGAAATTTTATATTTTATGTACAGTATATAATATATATTTGGTGTACTTTCATATTTTATGTACAGTATATAGTATATATTTGGTGACATTTGATATTTTATATACAATAAATAAGATATTATTCTTGAAATTTGATATTTTATGTACAGTATATACTATATGTTTGGTGAAATTTGATATTATAGGTACAGTATATAATATATATTTATTGAAATTTGATATTTTATGTACAGTATATAATATATATTTGGTGAAATTTTATATTTTATGTACAGTATATAAGATATATTTGGTGTACTTTCATATTTTATGTACAGTATATAGTATATATTTGGTGACATTTGATATTTTATATTCAGTATATAATATATATTTGTTAAAATTTGATATTTTATGTACAGTATATAATATATATTTTCTGAAATTTTATATTTTATGTACAGTATATAATATATATTTGGTGTACTTTCATATTTTATGTACAGTATATAGTATATATTTGGTGACATTTGATATTTTATGTACAGTGTATAATATATATTTGGTGAAATTTTATATTTTATGTACAGTATATAATATATATTTGTTGTACTTTCATATTTTATGTACAGTATATAGTATATATTTGGTGACATTTGATATTTTATATACAATAAATAAGATATTATTCTTGAAATTTGATATTTTATGTACAGTATATACTATATGTTTGGTGAAATTTGATATTATAGGTACAGTATATAATATATATTTGTTGAAATTTGATATTTTATGTACAGTATATAATATATATTTGGTGAAATTTTATATTTTATGTACAGTATATAAGATATATTTGGTGTACTTTCATATTTTATGTACAGTATATAGTATATATTTGGTGACATTTGATATTTTATATACAGAATATAATATATATTTGTTAAAATTTGATATTTTATGTACAGTATATAATATATATTTTTTGAAATTTTATATTTTATGTCCAGTATATAAGATATACTTTGTGTACTTTCATATTTTATGTACAGTATATAGCATATATTTGGTGACATTTGATATTTTATGTACAGTGTATAATATATACTTGGTGAAATTTTATATTTTATGTACAGTATATAATATATATTTGGTGTACTTTCATATTTCATGTACAGTATATAGTATATATTTGGTGACATTTGATATTTTATATACAATAAATAAGATATTATTCTTGAAATTTGATATTTTATGTACAGTATATACTATATGTTTGGTGAAATTTGATATTATAGGTACAGTATATAATATATATTTGTTGAAATTTGATATTTTATGTACAGTATATAATATATATTTGGTGAAATTTTATATTTTATGTACAGTATATAAGATATATTTGGTGTACTTTCATATTTTATGTACAGTATATAGTATATATTTGGTGACATTTGATATTTTATATTCAGTATATAATATATATTTGTTAAAATTTGATATTTTATGTACAGTATATAATATATATTTTCTGAAATTTTATATTTTATGTACAGTATATAATATATATTTGGTGTACTTTCATATTTTATGTACAGTATACAGTATATATTTGGTGACATTTGATATTTTATGTACAGTGTATAATATATATTTGGTGAAATTTTATATTTTATGTACAGTATATAATATATATTTGGTGTACTTTCATATTTTATGTACAGTATATAGTATATATTTGGTGACATTTGATATTTTATATACAATAAATAAGATATTATTCTTGAAATTTGATATTTTATGTACAGTATATACTATATGTTTGGTGAAATTTGATATTATAGGTACAGTATATAATATATATTTGTTGAAATTTGATATTTTATGTACAGTATATAATATATACTTGGTGAAATTTTATATTTTATGTACAGTATATAAGATATATTTGGTGTACTTTAATATTTTATGTACAGTATATAGTATATATTTGGTGACATTTGATATTTTATATACAGTATATAATATATATTTGTTAAAATTTGATATTTTATGTACAGTATATAATATATATTTTTTGAAATTTTATATTTTATGTACAGTATATAATATATATTTGGTGTACTTTCATATTTTATGTACAGTATATAGTATATATTTGGTGACATTTGATATTTTATGTACAGTGTATAATATATATTTGATGAAATTTTATATTTTATGTACAGTATATAATATATATTTGGTGTACTTTCATATTTTATGTACAGTATATAGTATATATTTGGTGACATTTGATATTTTATATACAATAAATAAGATATTATTCTTGAAATTTGATATTTTATGTACAGTATATACTATATGTTTGGTGAAATTTGATATTATAGGTACAGTATATAATATATATTTATTGAAATTTGATATTTTATGTACAGTATATAATATATATTTGGTGAAATTTTATATTTTATGTACAGTATATAAGATATATTTGGTGTACTTTCATATTTTATGTACAGTATATAGTATATATTTGGTGACATTTGATATTTTATATTCAGTATATAATATATATTTGTTAAAATTTCATATTTTATGTACAGTATATAATATATATTTTCTGAAATTTTATATTTTATGTACAGTATATAATATATATTTGGTGTACTTTCATATTTTATGTACAGTATATAGTATATATTTGGTGACATTTGATATTTTATGTACAGTGTATAATATATATTTGGTGAAATTTTATATTTTATGTACAGTATATAATATATATTTGGTGTACTTTCATATTTTATGTACAGTATATAGTATATATTTGGTGACATTTGATATTTTATATACAATAAATAAGATATTATTCTTGAAATTTGATATTTTATGTACAGTATATACTATATGTTTGGTGAAATTTGTTATTATAGGTACAGTATATAATATATATTTGTTGAAATTTGATATTTTATGTACAGTATATAATATATATTTGGTGAAATTTTATATTTTATGTACAGTATATAAGATATATTTGGTGTACTTTCATATTTTATGTACAGTATATAGTATATATTTGGTGACATTTGATATTTTATATACAGTATATAATATATATTTGTTAAAATTTGATATTTTATGTACAGTATATAATATATATTTTTTGAAATTTTATATTTTATGTCCAGTATATAAGATATATTTTGTGTACTTTCATATTTTATGTACAGTATATAGCATATATTTGGTGACATTTGATATTTTATGTACAGTGTATAATATATACTTGGTGAAATTTTATATTTTATGTACAGTATATAATATATATTTGGTGTACTTTCATATTTCATGTACAGTATATAGTATATATTTGGTGACATTTGATATTTTATATACAATAAATAAGATATTATTCTTGAAATTTGATATTTTATGTACAGTATATACTATATGTTTGGTGAAATTTGATATTATAGGTACAGTATATAATATATATTTGTTGAAATTTGATATTTTATGTACAGTATATAATATATATTTGGTGAAATTTGATATTTTATGTACAGTATATAAGATATATTTGGTGTACTTTCATATTTTATGTACAGTATATAGTATATATTTGGTGACATTTGATATTTTATATTCAGTATATAATATATATTTGTTAAAATTTGATATTTTATGTACAGTATATAATATATATTTTCTGAAATTTTATATTTTATGTACAGTATATAATATATATTTGGTGTACTTTCATATTTTATGTACAGTATATAGTATATATTTGGTGACATTTGATATTTTATGTACAGTGTATAATATATATTTGGTGAAATTTTATATTTTATGTACAGTATATAATATATATTTGGTGTACTTTCATATTTTATGTACAGTATATAGTATATATTTGGTGACATTTGATATTTTATATACAATAAATAAGATATTATTCTTGAAATTTGATATTTTATGTACAGTATATACTATATGTTTGGTGAAATTTGTTATTATAGGTACAGTATATAATATATATTTGTTGAAATTTGATATTTTACGTACAGTATATAATATATATTTGGTGAAATTTTATATTTTATGTACAGTATATAAGATATATTTGGTGTACTTTCATATTTTATGTACAGTATATAGTATATATTTGGTGACATTTGATATTTTATATTCAGTATATAATATATATTTGTTAAAATTTGATATTTTATGTACAGTATATAATATATATTTTCTGAAATTTTATATTTTATGTACAGTATATAATATATATTTGGTGTACTTTCATATTTTATGTACAGTATATAGTATATATTTGGTGACATTTGATATTTTATGTACAGTGTATAATATATATTTGGTGAAATTTTATATTTTATGTACAGTATATAATATATATTTGGTGTACTTTCATATTTTATGTACAGTATATAGTATATATTTGGTGACATTTGATATTTTATATACAATAAATAAGATATTATTCTTGAAATTTGATATTTTATGTACAGTATATACTATATGTTTGGTGAAATTTGTTATTATAGGTACAGTATATAATATATATTTGTTGAAATTTGATATTTTATGTACAGTATATAATATATATTTGGTGAAATTTTATATTTTATGTACAGTATATAAGTATTATTTGGTGTACTTTCATATTTTATGTACAGTATATAGTATATATTTGGTGACATTTGATATTTTATATACAGTATATAATATATATTTGTTAAAATTTGATATTTTATGTACAGTATATAATATATATTTTTTGAAATTTTATATTTTATGTCCAGTATATAAGATATATTTTGTGTACTTTCATATTTTATGTACAGTATATAGCATATATTTGGTGACATTTGATATTTTATGTACAGTGTATAATATATACTTGGTGAAATTTTATATTTTATGTACAGTATATAATATATATTTGGTGTACTTTCATATTTCATGTACAGTATATAGTATATATTTGGTGACATTTGATATTTTATATACAATAAATAAGATATTATTCTTGAAATTTGATATTTTATGTACAGTATATACTATATGTTTGGTGAAATTTGATATTATAGGTACAGTATATAATATATATTTGTTGAAATTTGATATTTTATGTACAGTATATAATATATATTTGGTGAAATTTGATATTTTATGTACAGTATATAAGATATATTTGGTGTACTTTCATATTTTATGTACAGTATATAGTATATATTTGGTGACATTTGATATTTTATATTCAGTATATAATATATATTTGTTAAAATTTGATATTTTATGTACAGTATATAATATATATTTTCTGAAATTTTATATTTTATGTACAGTATATAATATATATTTGGTGTACTTTCATATTTTATGTACAGTATATAGTATATATTTGGTGACATTTGATATTTTATGTACAGTGTATAATATATATTTGGTGAAATTTTATATTTTATGTACAGTATATAATATATATTTGGTGTACTTTCATATTTTATGTACAGTATTTAGTATATATTTGGTGACATTTGATATTTTATATACAAAAAATAAGATATTATTCTTGAAATTTGATATTTTATGTACAGTATATACTATATGTTTGGTGAAATTTGATATTATAGGTACAGTATATAATATATATTTGTTGAAATTTGATATTTTATGTACAGTATATAATATATATTTGGTGAAATTTTATATTTTATGTACAGTATATAAGATATATTTGGTGTACTTTCATATTTTATGTACAGTATATAGTATATATTTGGTGACATTTGATATTTTATATACAGTATATAATATATATTTGTTAAAATTTGATATTTTATGTACAGTATATAATATATATTTTTTGAAATTTTATATTTTATGTACAGTATATAATATATATTTGGTGTACTTTCATATTTTATGTACAGTATATAGTATATATTTGGTGACATTTGATATTTTATGTACAGTGTATAATATATATTTGATGAAATTTTATATTTTATGTACAGTATATAATATATATTTTTTGAAATTTTATATTTTATGTACAGTATATAAGATATATTTGGTGTACTTTCATATTTTATGTACAGTATATAGTATATATTTGGTGACATTTGATATTTTATGTACAGTGTATAATATATATTTGGTGAAATTTTATATTTTATGTACAGTATATAATATATATTTGGTGTACTTTCATATTTTATGTACAGTATATAGTATATATTTGGTGACATTTGATATTTTATATACAATAAATAAGATATTATTCTTGAAATTTGATATTTTATGTACAGTATATACTATATGTTTGGTGAAATTTGATATTATAGGTACAGTATATAATATATATTTGTTGAAATTTGATATTTTATGTACAGTATATAATATATATTTGGTGAAATTTTATATTTTATGTACAGTATATAAGATATATTTGGTGTACTTTCATATTTTATGTACAGTATATAGTATATATTTGGTGACATTTGATATTTTATATACAGTATATAATATATATTTGTTAAAATTTGATATTTTATGTACAGTATATAATATATATTTTTTGAAATTTTATATTTTATGTACAGTATATAATATATATTTGGTGTACTTTCATATTTTATGTACAGTATATAGTATATATTTGATGACATTTGATATTTTATATACAATAAATAAGATATTATTCTTGAAATTTGATATTTTATGTACAGTATATACTATATGTTTGGTGAAATTTGATATTATAGGTACAGTATATAATATATATTTGTTGAAATCTGATATTTTATGTACTGTATATAATATATATTTGGTGAAATTTTATATTTTATGTACAGTATATAAGATATATTTGGTGTACTTTCATATTTTATGTACAGTATATAGTATATATTTGGTGACAGTTGATATTTTATATACAGTATATAATATATATTTGTTAAAATTTGATATTTTATGTACAGTATATAATATATATTTTTTGAAATTTTATATTTTATGTCCAGTATATAATATATATTTCGTGTACTTTCATATTTTATGTACAGTATATAGTATATATTTTGTGACATTTGATATTTTATGTACAGTGTATAATATATACTTGGTGAAATTTTATATTTTATGTACAGTATATAATATATATTTGGTGTACTTTCATATTTTATGTACAGTATATAGTATATATTTGGTGACATTTGATATTTTATATACAATAAATAAGATATTATTCTTGAAATTTGATATTTTTTGTACAGTATATACTATATGTTTGGTGAAATTTGATATTATAGGTACAGTATATAATATATATTTGTTGAAATTTGATATTTTATGTACAGTATATAATATATATTTGGTGAAATTTTATATTTTATGTACAGTATATAAGATATATTTGGTGTACTTTCATATTTTATGTACAGTATATAGTATATATTTGGTGACATTTGATATTTTATATTCAGTATATAATATATATTTGTTAAAATTTGATATTTTATGTACAGTATATAATATATATTTTCTGAAATTTTATATTTTATGTACAGTATATAATATATATTTGGTGTACTTTCATATTTTATGTACAGTATATAGTATATATTTGGTGACATTTGATATTTTATGTACAGTGTATAATATATATTTGGTGAAATTTTATATTTTATGTACAGTATATAATATATATTTGGTGTACTTTCATATTTTATGTACAGTATATAGTATATATTTGGTGACATTTGATATTTTATATACAATAAATAAGATATTATTCTTGAAATTTGATATTTTATGTACAGTATATACTATATGTTTGGTGAAATTTGATATTATAGGTACAGTATATAATATATATTTGTTGAAATTTGATATTTTATGTACAGTATATAATATATATTTGGTGAAATTTTATATTTTATGTACAGTATATAAGATATATTTGGTGTACTTTCATATTTTATGTACAGTATATAGTATATATTTGGTGACATTTGATATTTTATATACAGTATATAATATATATTTGTTAAAATTTGATATTTTATGTACAGTATATAATATATATTTTTTGAAATTTTATATTTTATGTACAGTATATAATATATATTTGGTGTACTTTCATATTTTATGTACAGTATATAGTATATATTTGGTGACATTTGATATTTTATGTACAGTGTATAATATATATTTGATGAAATTTTATATTTTATGTACAGTATATAATATATATTTTTTGAAATTTTATATTTTATGTACAGTATATAAGATATATTTGGTGTACTTTCATATTTTATGTACAGTATATAGTATATATTTGGTGACATTTGATATTTTATGTACAGTGTATAATATATATTTGGTGAAATTTTATATTTTATGTACAGTATATAATATATATTTGGTGTACTTTCATATTTTATGTACAGTATATAGTATATATTTGGTGACATTTGATATTTTATATACAATAAATAAGATATTATTCTTGAAATTTGATATTTTATGTACAGTATATACTATATGTTTGGTGAAATTTGATATTATAGGTACAGTATATAATATATATTTGTTGAAATTTGATATTTTATGTACAGTATATAATATATATTTGGTGAAATTTTATATTTTATGTACAGTATATAAGATATATTTGGTGTACTTTCATATTTTATGTACAGTATATAGTATATATTTGGTGACATTTGATATTTTATATACAGTATATAATATATATTTGTTAAAATTTGATATTTTATGTACAGTATATAATATATATTTTTTGAAATTTTATATTTTATGTACAGTATATAATATATATTTGGTGTACTTTCATATTTTATGTACAGTATATAGTATATATTTGATGACATTTGATATTTTATATACAATAAATAAGATATTATTCTTGAAATTTGATATTTTATGTACAGTATATACTATATGTTTGGTGAAATTTGATATTATAGGTACAGTATATAATATATATTTGTTGAAATCTGATATTTTATGTACTGTATATAATATATATTTGGTGAAATTTTATATTTTATGTACAGTATATAAGATATATTTGGTGTACTTTCATATTTTATGTACAGTATATAGTATATATTTGGTGACAGTTGATATTTTATATACAGTATATAATATATATTTGTTAAAATTTGATATTTTATGTACAGTATATAATATATATTTTTTGAAATTTTATATTTTATGTCCAGTATATAATATATATTTCGTGTACTTTCATATTTTATGTACAGTATATAGTATATATTTTGTGACATTTGATATTTTATGTACAGTGTATAATATATACTTGGTGAAATTTTATATTTTATGTACAGTATATAATATATATTTGGTGTACTTTCATATTTTATGTACAGTATATAGTATATATTTGGTGACATTTGATATTTTATATACAATAAATAAGATATTATTCTTGAAATTTGATATTTTTTGTACAGTATATACTATATGTTTGGTGAAATTTGATATTATAGGTACAGTATATAATATATATTTGTTGAAATTTGATATTTTATGTACAGTATATAATATATATTTGGTGAAATTTTATATTTTATGTACAGTATATAAGATATATTTGGTGTACTTTCATATTTTATGTACAGTATAAAGTATATATTTGGTGACATTTGATATTTTATATACAGTATATAATATATATTTGTTAAAATTTTATATTTTATGTACAGTATATAATATATATTTTTTGAAATTTTATATTTTATGTACAGTATATAATATATATTTGGTGTACTTTCATATTTTATGTACAGTATATAGTATATATTTGGTGACATTTGATATTTTATGTACAGTGTATAATATATATTTGGTGAAATTTTATATTTTATGTACAGTATATAATATATATTTGGTGTACTTTCATATTTTATGTACAGTATATAGTATATATTTGGTGACATTTGATATTTTATATACAATAAATAAGATATTATTCTTGAAATTTGATATTTTATGTACAGTATATACTATATGTTTGGTGAAATTTGATATTATAGGTACAGTATATAATATATATTTGTTGAAATTTGATATTTTATGTACAGTATATAATATATATTTGGTGTACTTTCATATTTTATGTACAGTATATAAGATATATTTGGTGTACTTTCATATTTTATGTACAGTATATAGTATATATTTGGTGACATTTGATATTTTATATACAGTATATAATATATATTTGGTGTACTTTCATATTTTATGTAAAGTATATAGTATATATTTGGTGACATTTGATATTTCATATACAATAAATAAGATATTATTCTTGAAATTTGATATTTTATGTACAGTATATACTATATGTTTGGTGAAATTTGATATTATAGGTACAGTATATAATATATATTTGTTGAAATTTGATATTTTATGTACAGTATATAATATATATTTGGTGAAATTTTATATTTTATGTACAGTATATAAGATATATTTGGTGTACTTTCATATTTTATGTACAGTATATAGTATATATTTGGTGACATTTGATATTTTATATACAGTATATAATATATATTTGTTAAAATTTGATATTTTATGTGCAGTATATAATATATATTTTTTGAAATTTTATATTTTATGTACAGTATATAAGATATATTTGGTGTACTTTCATATTTTATGTACAGTATATAGTATATATTTGGTGACATTTGATATTTTATGTACAGTGTATAATATATATTTGGTGAAATTTTATATTTTATGTACAGTATATAATATATATTTGGTGTACTTTCATATTTTATGTACAGTATATAGTATATATTTGGTGACATTTGATATTTTATATACAATGAATAAGATATTATTCTTGAAATTTGATATTTTATGTACAGTATATACTATATGTTTGGTGAAATTTGATATTATAGGTACAGTATATAATATATATTTGTTGAAATTTGATATTTTATGTACAGTATATAATATATATTTGGTGAAATTTTATATTTTATGTACAGTATATAAGATATATTCGGTGTACGTTCATATTTTATGTACAGTATATAGTATATATTTGGTGACATTTGATATTTTATATACAGTATATAATATATATTTGTTAAAATTTGATATTTTATGTACAGTATATAATATATATTTTTTGAAATTTTATATTTTATGTACAGTATATAATATATATTTGGTGTACTTTCATATTTTATGTACAGTATATAGTATATATTTGATGACATTTGATATTTTATATACAATAAATAAGATATTATTCTTGAAATTTGATATTTTATGTACAGTATATACTATATGTTTGGTGTAATTTGATATTATAGGTACAGTATATAATATATATTTGTTGAAATTTGATATTTTATGTACTGTATATAATATATATTTGGTGAAATTTTATATTTTATGTACAGTATATAAGATATATTTGGTGTACTTTCATATTTTATGTACAGTATATAGTATATATTTGGTGACATTTGATATTTTATATACAGTATATAATATATATTTGTTAAAATTTGATATTTTATGTACAGTATATAATATATGTTTTTTGAAATTTTATATTTTATGTCCAGTATATAATATATATTTCGTGTACTTTCATATTTTATGTACAGTATATAGTATATATTTTGTGACATTTGATATTTTATGTACAGTGTATAATATATACTTGGTGAAATTTTATATTTTATGTACAGTATATAATATATATTTGGTGTACTTTCATATTTTATGTACAGTATATAGTATATATTTGGTGACATTTGATATTTTATATACAATAAATAAGATATTATTCTTGAAATTTGATATTTTTTGTACAGTATATACTATATGTTTGGTGAAATTTGATATTATAGGTACAGTATATAATATATATTTGTTGAAATTTGATATTTTATGTACAGTATATAATATATATTTGGTGAAATTTTATATTTTATGTACAGTATATAAGATATATTTGGTGTACTTTCATATTTTATGTACAGTATAAAGTATATATTTGGTGACATTTGATATTTTATATACAGTATATAATATATATTTGTTAAAATTTTATATTTTATGTACAGTATATAATATATATTTTTTGAAATTTTATATTTTATGTACAGTATATAATATATATTTGGTGTACTTTCATACTTTATGTACAGTATATAGTATATATTTGGTGACATTTGAAATTTTATGTACAGTGTATAATATATATTTGGTGAAATTTTATATTTTATGTACAGTATATAATATATATTTGGTGTACTTTCATATTTTATGTACAGTATATAGTATATATTCGGTGACATTTGATATTTTATATACAATAAATAAGATATTATTCTTGAAATTTGATATTTTATGTACAGTATATACTATATGTTTTGTGAAATTTGATATTATAGGTACAGTATATAATATATATTTGTTGAAATTTGATATTTTATGTACAGTATATAATATATATTTGGTGTACTTTCATATTTTATGTACAGTATATAAGATATATTTGGTGTACTTTCATATTTTATGTACAGTATATAGTATATATTTGGTGACATTTGATATTTTATATACAGTATATAATATATATTTGGTGTACTTTCATATTTTATGTACAGTATATAGTATATATTTGGTGACATTTGATAGTTTATATACAATAAATAAGATATTATTCTTGAAATTTGATATTTTATGTACAGTATCTACTATATGTTTGGTGAAATTTGATATTATAGGTACAGTATATAATATATATTTGTTGAAATTTGATATTTTATGTACAGTATATAATATATATTTGGTGAAATTTTATATTTTATGTACAGTATATAAGATATATTTGGTGTACTTTCATATTTTATGTACAGTATATAGTATATATTTGGTGACATTTGATATTTTATATACAGTATATAATATATATTTGTTAAAATTTGATATTCTATGTGCAGTATATAATATATATTTTTTGAAATTTTATATTTTATGTACAGTATATAAGATATATTTGGTGTACTTTCATATTTTATGTACAGTATATAGTATATATTTGGTGACATTTGATATTTTATGTACAGTGTATAATATATATTTGGTGAAATTTTATATTTTATGTACAGTATATAATATATATTTGGTGTACTTTCATATTTTATGTACAGTATATAGTATATATTTGGTGACATTTGATATTTTATATACAATGAATAAGATATTATTCTTGAAATTTGATATTTTATGTACAGTATATACTATATGTTTGGTGAAATTTGATATTATAGGTACAGTATATAATATATATTTGTTGAAATTTGATATTTTATGTACAGTATATAATATATATTTGGTGAAATTTTATATTTTATGTACAGTATATAAGATATATTTGGTGTACTTTCATATTTTATGTACAGTGTATAGTATATATTTGGTGACATTTGATATTTTATATACAGTATATAATATATATTTGTTAAAATTTGATATTTTATGTACAGTATATAATATATATTTTTTGAAATTTTATATTTTATGTACAGTATATAATATATATTTGGTGTACTTTCATATTTTATGTACAGTATATAGAATATATTTGGTGACATTTGATATTTTATATACAATTAATAAGATATTATTCTTGAAATTTGATATTTTATGTACAGTATATACTATATGTTTGGTGAAATTTGATATTATAGGTACAGTATATAATATATATTTGTTGAAATTTGATATTTTATGTACAGTATATAATATATATTTGGTGAAATTTTATATTTTATGTACAGTATATAAGATATATTTGGTGTACTTTCATATTTTATGTACAGTATATAGTATATATTTGGTGACATTTGATATTTTATATACAGTATATAATATATATTTGTTAAAATTTGATATTTTATGTACAGTATATCATATATATTTTTTGAAATTTTATACTTTATGTACAGTATATAATATATATTTGGTGTAATTTCATATTTTATGTACAGTATATAGTATATATTTGGTGACATTTGATATTTTATGTACAGTGTATAATATATATTTGGTGAAATTTTATATTTTATGTACAGTATATAATATATATTTGGTGTACTTTCATATTTTATGTACAGTATATAGTATATATTTGGTGACATTTGATATTTTATATACAATAAATAAGATATTATTCTTGAAATTTGATATTTTATGTACAGTATATACTATATGTTTGGTGAAATTTGATATTATAGGTACAGTATATAATATATATTTGTTGAAATTTGATATTTTATGTACAGTATATAATATATATTTGGTGAAATTTTATATTTTATGTACAGTATATAAGATATATTTGGTGTACTTTCATATTTTATGTACAGTATATAGTATATATTTGGTGACATTTGATATTTTATATACAGTATATAATATATATTTGTTAAAATTTGATATTTTATGTACAGTATATAATATATATTTTTTGAATTTTATATTTTATGTACAGTATATAATATATATTTGGTGTACTTTCATATTTTATGTACAGTATATAGTATATATTTGGTGACATTTGATATTTTATGTACAGTGTATAATATATATTTGGTGAAATTTTATATTTTATGTACAGTATATAATATATATTTGGTGTACTTTCATATTTTATGTACAGTATATAGTATATATTTGGTGACATTTGATATTTTATATACAATAAATAAGATATTACTCTTGAAATTTGATATTTTATGTATAGCATATACTATATGTTTGGTGAAATTTGATATTATAGGTACAGTATATAATATATATTTGTTGAAATTTGATATTTTATGTACAGTATATAATATATATTTGGTGAAATTTTATATTTTATGTACAGTATATAAGATATATTTGGTGTACTTTCATATTTTATGTACAGTATATAGTATATATTTGGTGACATTTGATATTTTATATACAGTATATAATATATATTTGTTAAAATTTGATATTTTATGTACAGTATATAATATATATTTTTTGAAATTTTATATTTTATGTTCAGTATATAATATATATTTGGGGTACTTTCATGTTTTATGTACAGTATATAGTATATATTTGGTGACATTTGATATTTTATGTACAGTATATAATATATATTTGGTGAAATTTGATATTTTATGTACAGTATATAATATATATTTCGTGTACTTTCACAGTTTATTTACAGTATATAGAATATATTTGGTGACATTTGATATCTTATGTACAGTATATAATATATATTTGTTGAAATTTGATATTTTATGTATAGTATATAATATATATTTGGTGAAATTTTATATTTTATATACCGTATATAATATATATTTGGTGTACTTTCATATTTTATGTACAGTATATAGTATATATTTGGTGACATTTGATATTTTATGTACAGTATAAAATATATATTTTTTGAAATTTTATATTTTATGTACAGTATATAATATATATTTGGTGTACTTTCATATTTTGTGTACAGTATATAGTATATATTTGGTGACTTTTGACATTTTATATACAGTATATAATATATATTTGTTGAAATTTGATATGTTATGTACATTATATAATATATATTTTTTGAAATTTTATATTTTATGTACAGTATATAATATATATTTGGTGTACTTTCATATTTTATGTACAGTATATAGTATATATTTGGTGACATTTGATATTTTATGTACAGTGTATAATATATATTTGGTGAAATTTTATATTTTATGTACAGTATATAATATATATTTGCTGTACTTTCATATTTTATGTACTATATATAGTGAATATTTGGTGACATGTGATATTTTATATACAATAAATAAGATATGTTTCTTGAAATTTGATATTTTATGTACAGTATATACTATATATTTGGTGAAATTTGACATTATAGGTACAGTATATAATATATGTTTGGTGAAATTTGATATTTTATATACAGTATATAATATATATTTGGTGAAATTTGATATTTTATGTACAGTATATAATATATATTTTTTGAAATTTTATATTTTATGTACAGTATATAATATATATTTGGTGGACTTTCATATTTTATGTACAGTATATAGTATATATTTGGTGACATTTGATATTTTATGTACAGTGTATAATATATATTTGGTGAAATTTTATATTTTATGTACAGTATATAATATATATTTGGTGTACTTTCATATTTTATGTACAGTATATAGTATATATTTGGTGACATTTGATATTTTATATACAATAAATAAGATATTATTCTTGTAATTTGATATTTTATGTACAGTATATAATATATATTTGGTGAAATTTGATATTATAGGTACAGTATATAAGATATATTTGGTGTACTTTCATATTTTATGTACTGTATATAGTATATATTTGGTGACATTTGATATTTTATATACAATAAATAAGATATGTTTCTTGAAATTTGATATTTTATGTACAGTATATACTATATATTTGGTGAAATTTTATATTTTATGTACAGTATATAAGATATATTTGGTGTACTTTCATATTTTATGTACAGTATATAGTATATATTTGGTGACATTTGATATTTTATATACAGTATATAATATATATTTGTTAAAATTTGATATTTTATGTACAGTATATAATATATATTTTTTGAAATTTTATATTTTATGTACAGTATATAATATATATTTGGTGTACTTTCATATTTTATGTACAGTATATAGTATATATTTGATGACTTTTGATATTTTATATACAATAAATAAGATATTATTCTTGAAATTTGATATTTTATGTACAGTATATACTATATGTTTGGTGAAATTTGATATTATAGGTACAGTATATAATATATATTTGTTGAAATTTGATATTTTATGTACTGTATATAATATATATTTGGTGAAATTTTATATTTTATGTACAGTATATAAGATATATTTGGTGTACTTTCATATTTTATGTACAGTATATAGTATATATTTGGTGACATTTGATATTTTATATACAGTAGATAATATATATTTGTTAAAATTTGATATTTTATGTACAGTATATAATATATATTTTTTGAAATTTTATATTTTATGTCCAGTATATAATATATATTTTGTGTACTTTCATATTTTATGTACAGTATATAGTATATATTTGGTGACATTTGATATTTTATGTACAGTGTATAATATATACTTGGTGAAATTTTATATTTTATGTACAGTATATAATATATATTTGGTGTACTTTCATATTTTATGTACAGTATATAGTATATATTTGGTGACATTTGATATTTTATATACAATAAATAAGATATTATTCTTGAAATTTGATATTTTATGTACAGTATATACTATATGTTTGGTGAAATTTGATATTATAGGTACAGTATATAATATATATTTGTTGAAATTTGATATTTTATGTACAGTATATAATATATATTTGGTGAAATTTTATATTTTATGTACAGTATATAAGATATATTTGGTGTAATTTCATATTTTATGTACAGTATATAGTATATATTTGGTGACATTTGATATTTTATATACAGTATATAATATATATTTGTTAAAATTTGATATTTTATCTACAGTATATAATATATATTTTTTGAAATTTTATATTTTATGTACAGTATATAAGATATATTTGGTGTACTTTCATATTTTATGTACAGTATATAGTATATATTTGATGACTTTTGTTATTTTATATACAATAAATAAGATATTATTCTTGAAATTTGATATTTTATGTACAGTATATACTATATGTGTGGTGAAATTTGATATTATAGGTACAGTATATAATATATATTTGTTGAAATTTGATATTTTATGTACAGTATATAATATATATTTGGTGAAATTTTATATTTTATGTACAGTATATAAGATATATTTGGTGTACTTTCATATTTTATGTACAGTATATAGTATATATTTGGTGACATTTGATATTTTATATACAGTATATAATATATATTTGTTAAAATTTGATATTTTATGTACAGTATATAATATATATTTTTTGAAATTTTATATTTTATGTCCAGTATATAATATATATTTGGTGAACTTTCATATTTTATGTACAGTATATAGTATATATTTGGTGACATTTGATATTTTATGTACAGTGTATAATATATACTTGGTGAAATTTTATATTTTATGTACAGTATATAATATATATTTGGTGTACTTTCATATTTTATGTACAGTATATAGTATATATTTGGTGACATTTGATATTTTATATACAATAAATAAGATATTATTCTTGAAATTTGATATTTTATGTACAGTATATACTATATGTTTGGTGAAATTTGATATTATAGGTACAGTATATAATATATATTTGTTGAAATTTGATATTTTATGTACAGTATATAATATATATTTGGTGGAATTTTATATTTTATGTACAGTATATAAGATATATTTGGTGTAATTTCATATTTTATGTACAGTATATAGTATATATTTGGTGACATTTGATATTTTATATACAGTATATAATATATATTTGTTAAAATTTGATATTTTATGTACAGTA